>NW_021145064.1:0-109416 GCF_900634775.1 Gouania willdenowi | reverse complement strand
ATTTTAATTTAATTCTTGTTCTATTCTATGTAAATCTATTGTGTTGTTTGCACATTGTGTTCTTTGATTTTAAGATTTGTGTTACTGACTAGTAAAACCAAACAGAAAGTAGAAATGTCCTTGTACTGAAACTTTTATATTTTAACTGTTGATTGCAGTGTTCTGCATCGCTTTTGGATTTTGCACCATTGTTGTTATTGTTCCCTCGAGACAATTACATTATACCTGTTGGTGTTATATTTTATTATAGTGCATTATTCTAAATGTTAAATTAGGTTCTATTTTTTTAATAGTTTGTTGTGTCACAGAATTGCATTGTTTTGTCTTGATATATAAAATAAATATGTGCTAACCACAACATTAATTATAATTCAATTCAGTACATCTACACATCTGCTAAATGTTGTCACCACTAACATTTTGTAATTTTTTTCTAGATCATCACCAACTCAGGTTGATCCAGGCTGATTAAAACCATCCCATCTGAGCTGGGACATGAACTGATCCATTTATTCACACATTAGTTCTTCTAATGTCTTTAAACACTTTTATTGATACACACAGACCTGGTCAGAGCAGGTTACACTCCCAGTTAGGATCATGGAGAATAACATTTGCTCTGTCTCAGTATCTAGTTTAGACTTCTGTAGACCCGTCTCCTGGGTATGATGGGTTTACGAGGTGAACAGTACTCAGCCATGTTGGGAAGTCCAGAAATCACACAGCATTTCACGCAATCATAGTAGTCCATGGCAGAAAATACCACAGACCAAGTATTTGTAGTGTAGTCATAGCACTCAACAATTCTGTTTCCTGTGGTACAAGAGACAACAAAGATCTTCTTGTTCATCACTGCAATGTCAAAGTAACAGTGTGTGTGGACCATTTCAGGGACATCGTACCAGGTGTTGGTCACTGGGTTGTAAGCCTCAGCAGACCTCAGATATCTGGACCCATCTCTGCCTCCAACTGCAAAAATGTGGCCCATATATGCAACGACCCCAAGGTCATAGCGAGGTGTTCCCATAGGAGTGATCAGTGTCCACTGGTTGGTGTCTGGGTTGTAATACTCAGCAGTATTCAGTACTCTATAGTTACTCCGTCCTCCACATATGTAAATCTTGTTGTTCAGTGTGGTGCAGCTGGCGTATCTCCTTCCGAAATTCATTGATGCAATGAACGTCCACTGGTTGATGTTGGGCTGGTAGCGTTCAGCAGTTCTTAGTGAGGTACCATCATCCCTGTAGCCTCCCATAGCGTAGATGCATCCCTTTAGCACGGTAGCACTCATTAAGTACCGTGTCTCCTGCATTGGTGACATCTCCTGCCAAGTGTGTGTGACTAGGTTGAACCTCCATACTCTGTTAGAGGGGTTGGTCCATCTTAAAACACCATCCACAATGTAGAAGCATCTACCAAGGAAGACAGTGCTGTAGAGGAATAAGTGAGTCATGGAATCCTTCAGACTGGGATGAGTCTGAACTCTGATCCAGCTGTTAGTTATGTAGTCAAAGGCCTCTATGGTCTTAGAATATATTCTAAACATCAGTAAGACGGCGTTTGGCAAGCGACGGCAAAACAAGGTCTTGTTGATCCCAGACTCAGGGCAGAGTAACGAAGGTTGAGACATGACTTTAAGGGTATCAGAGACCAAGAGGTGGGACTCAGGGTTTGTTTTTACCACATCATTGTTAAGCACATTGTCTGTGATGTAACTTTTGTCCATCAGCCCCATTCGTACCTTTGGTAACAGAGTAGAAATGGCTCCCTGTCGTTCCTCAGGCATGTGGTTTATCCATCTTAAAACACTTTGATAAACTGTGCTCTCCTGGGTCACAGTAAGGTCATCCTGACCCAGGATCTCAGCCAGCTCCTGCTCTGCAAGCTGCAAAAACTCTTCACAGAGTGAAACTTCTTCAAAATTCTCACAGATAAAGTGAAAGGCCTCATATTTCAGTTGAAACAAAATGGGAATATACCAGACTTTAGTAAACTGCCACAGCCCAATGCATTTTTCCAGACAGAGATGATCCTTCAGAGCTTCAAAGCTTGTTTGTTCCAGACTCTTTACATTGAACTGATGCACTTCCATCATTAGATCAAAAATATAACTGTTGTCAGAGTGACAGAGATAAAGTAAATTCACTGAGTCCAAGGAGTTTGTGGGTTATTGTGTCTCTCTCAGAAGGGTTTCCCTCATTAAAGAATACTCAATGTGTTGCTGAGTCCTTTGATGTGTGACCAGCTCCTGATGATGTCATCAGCAGAGTGTGTGATGATGTCACAGTGAAATTCACACTGACATTCCTTCTGCTGGCTCCTGATTGGTGGATGGCATGACAGGTTCTGCGTTCTTTGATATCTGTGTGTGTGGGTGGGGGGGGGGTGTCTCAGCTATCAATCAATCAATCAATCAATCTTTATTTGTATAGCGCCAAATCATAACCAATGGTATCTCAAGACACTTTACAGTAGAGCAGTCTTAAGGACGGACTCTTCATTTTATGGATACACACATATGCATATATACGTATATACACATACATATGTATCCCACACCCAACATGAATTCATCATGGCGGCAAGGAAAACCTTCTGTTAAGCAGCAGGAACCTTGTGTGGATCCCATTCCTATGATGAACAGCCATCCACGTTATGCTGTGTTGGGTGTGTGCAGAAGAAAGGGTGGAGACAGAGTTGTTGAGACTCTGTAACTCCACACTGAGGATCCCACGGACCTGCAAGACAAAAGCCAGAAGGAGTACAGGAGCAAACACACAAGGGAAGAAGCAGACATAGAGGGAGTGTTTGAAAGAGGAATGGAACCCTCTCCGGTCCCTCTCTAACCTAAATGACCTCTCTCTTAACGCCCTCTCCAACCTCTCTCCAACCGAGCATGCCAGACCCCCCCGGCAGTCTATGCTTATTGCATCTTAACTATGAGCTATGAGCTGGTTCCTAACTAAAAGCTTTATCAAAGAGGAATGTTTTGAGCCTAACCTTAAAGGTAGAGAGGGTGTCTGCCCCCCGAACCGTGGTTGGTAGATGGTTCCAGAGAAGTGGGGCCTGATAACTGAAAGCTCTTCCTCCTATACTACTTTTAGAGACAAATGGAACAACGAGTAGTCCAGCATTTTGAGAGCGTAGTGTTCTGGGGGATTGTATGGCACTACAAGCTCCTTGAGATAGACTGGTGTCTGTCCATTTAGGGCTTTATAAGTGAGAAGAAGAATCTTGAATTCTATTCTATATTTTATGGGAAGCCAATGCAGAGAGGCTAATACAGGAGTAATGTGATCTTTAACCTAAATTGTTCTGGGATTATTCATCAATAAATTGGTATTTGTCCTACTTGCTGATTTATTAACATGTCAAAAAGAAGCTTCTTTACTGACAGTCATTCTAGATTTTTGGTATTTGTGAATTTTCTTCCAGGTTTGGGAATGAATAACAGTTTAGATATTCTTTATCTGTGTTTGTTGTATACATATTCATACCTTGTCCTTTCTGACTCATACACTAACATTTACAACACATGACAGCAGGTTTATGGTCCTTGATTAATATCTGGTCAGTATGGGGTTTGAACCCATGACCTTGGTGTTACTAGCAACACGCTCTGACCAGCTGAGCTAACTGGCCTATGAAGCTGCAAAAATGTGTAAAAATATGGTTGAGTTAAAACGATCACGGTTCTAGACACCCAGAAAGTTGGCAGGTGAAAATTCAGCAGTACTCATCCCTTAGCTTAAAGCTGCAGTATGTTTTTTTTTAATTTTTTTTTTATGTTATTTGGTCAAAAGTCCATAATCATCTTTGAGCATATTGTAATCCAAAGTGTTCTGAGTAGACAGTGAATCTCTTCTCCTTCTCCAGGCTCTGAAAATGAAGTTGATCAATACAGAATGGATGTCAGCCAATCAGAGGTCTTTCTAACAATGGGACCATCCAATGAGCTGTTTTAAGCATTACTATTGGCTGCTTGAGCTGCTCATTAAAAATCAATGTGTGTTATTGATCCGAGAGTAGAGAAAGTCTCATGGCTTTATATTCCAGCAGAAATCTCTAACGTGACTTTTGTCAAATCAAGAGGAAAAATGAAGACTGAGGTGGAGAAGCAACAGAATAAAGGCACAAACATGTTCAGGAGGAACAGAGTCACAGAGGTTCCTCTGACTCTGTGTGTGTGGTGGACTTCACTTGATCTGCTTTCAGTCCGTGCACAGTCTGCCCTGAGTCAGAGAGAGAGTGATAACAAACGAGATAAATAGCTTGTAAAACTAAGAGAAACATTATCTAAGGTGGAGACAGAGAACAGACACATTTCATCTGCAGTGTGGAGTGTGTCTGCTCTGATCAGCTGCTTGTGTGTGAGGATCAGCTGTGGCTCTGAGCCTCTTACTGTCCTCACAGCAGTGAGTGATACATGCTTTTATGTCTCTAAAACATCAGAAAACTCTCCAATAACACAAGATAAAGTCTCTACATTTGTTTCTAGTCTCTATGGAGAAATCTTTGCCCAGAAACTAAAAGGTTTATGTGTGACTCACTAAAAATGAAAAATATTAATACTTTTGAATGATAATCTTTGTAAAATGCCTAGTCAGCTGATTGAGGCTGTGTGTGTCAGACACTTTCTGTATCCACGGACCAATCAGATCATTCATTCATTCATTATACACTTTCATTATACACTGTGGTGACGCTGACAGCCTCAGCAGGAACATACAGCAGTTGTGCTGCTATACACAAAGTGTGGGGGTCCTTTCTCACCCCTGTCACAGGAGCGTGCACGTAGCCAGGCTGAAATCACCTGGGTTAAGTGAGTGAGTTGATATCTCAGTTCATAGTGCAGCTGCTCTCTGACAGAGAATGTTTGGTTAGGTGAAACCCGCTAACAGAGATAAATCCAGGATATACGTATCCAGCTTTGTAGTACAGGCCCACAGAGCTACACATCTTTAAACTACAGATGATCTCTTCATCTTCATAATAAACATCTTTAGAGGAACAAATGTTTACACAAATAATGTGTAGTAGAAGTGGTGTTTGTGTGTCTTTTTCCAACACATGTGACTTTGTGACACAGAATCAGTGTGAACGCGTCCCTGGGGCGTTTGTGTGTAAACTGTGTGTGTGTGTTTTCTGTGGCTTCAATCCTGAACTTTAATGTATTTTTAGTTTATTTTAATACACATTTTTCCACTTTCAAGACACTTACAATTCCTTTCCACCACTTTTGCATCTAATGTCACATATGTTGACCAATTATTGTCACTTTTATCCTTTTTCATCGTATTTCATGATTATTTTTGCCAATTTAACCACATACACCATTTGTCATGCCCATTATATGAAAGTTTAAACTAATTGTTCCAATATTGACACTTTGAAAACACTTTTTCTGTCCGTTTTTGTCCATTCTAATTTGCAACTTTTAACCAATTTCTGTGGTTTTTAAAATCTCATTTCACAACTTTTTCCACTACTTTTGGCCATTTTTATTTATGATTAAAACAAGGATTTACATATTTAAGATGACTATATACTATGGCCCAAATAATAGTAAACATCCTGCATAACAGTGAATATTATTCAGATAAATAAATACATGTGTTTATCACATAGAACGACGGACCTTCATTTTGCTGACTTCATGGATGGAGCCCCTAAATGCTCTCTCTCTCTCTCTCTCTCTCTCTCTCTCACACACACACACACACACACACACACACACACACACACACACACACAGAGGCTTGGGGAGTAATGGATTACTAGTAACAGTGTTATGTAATCTGGATACAAAAATAATGTAACTATAATCTGTTACAGTACATTTAAAAACATTTAATCAGATTACCAGTATTTTTATTAAAAATGGGGATTACTTAGTGGGATTACTTCTTCAAAGCAAACAGAATATACACCGTGCAACAGATACACAGAGTGCGCACACACATTGTGACACTTCATAGCACTTCACCATAAACGTGAAACCAATACTGCCTGCCTAGCTGTTCACCATCATGACTCAGGAGTTTTCACTGCATGAAAATTCCTGAGTCACTGTTTGCTGTGACCACACCAAATAAAACATGGAAAGGTAAATTACAAAGATGAATCCAAAGTTAACTTCTGACACAAACTCCAATAATAATAATATTGTTGTAATAATAATAACGATTACACCGCATAAAAAGAGGTGTAATCGTTATTATTGTCCGGCCGGAAACGACGCTCAGTGAAGGATGGTCCGCCCGGACAATGTCAGTGAGGAAATCGGGAGAAAAATCAAATCCAACCATGTGTAGGGAAGTGTTTCTGTTATGGTTATAGCCGTTGTTGTATAGGCTATGTTTAATTTTCCTTTTGTTGATTATTTTTGTTTCAAGCATACATTGCATAGATTGATGGATAATTTATGCAATGTATGCCTTTTTTGTTTAATTTTATGTTATTTATTTTATTTATTCTACTACTACCACCATTTACCATTTTGCACGGGTACTGTGGAATTTGTTCTTTACTTTATATGTGTTTTTCAAATAAAAGAACACTGTGAAATTGAATTATTTCATTTTCTCTTTAAAAAGCAAACTACCACCACCCCCCCCCCCCCCCACTCTTTTGAAAATCTCCCTAATTATTATTTACTACCATAGACTGTAAACACACATCTCCACTACGCATCCTCAAGTTGCCTTCACTGACTGCCAACGCTGTAGGAATTAGGAACATCTACAACGGACACATCCAACAAACAGCAGAGCTGTTACAATATGAAGCTATTATGCTAACAGCTAACTTATATGATATTGTGCAGTAACATAACAGCTGTATATGTGTTTGTTGTGTCTATCACTGCATGATGCAGAATAACTGCATTTGTTTGTCTAGGAAATAATTTTCAACAAATTGAATTAAAGTCATTTCCTGTACATTACATGAAAGACATGCTGACACAGCAAACATAACTAATAATTAACTATGGAGCATGTTATTACCTAAAACATCTACTTTAGTGGCACTTTTTTCCTGTAATTTTTTAATTAATTTAAAACCCGAATCAGGAAAACAGAAAAACCAGAAACAGGAAAAAAATAAAAACCAAATACAAAAAAATGGTGTATTTCTGAATGTTTTTAAAATCAAAATAACAATGGTAACACATTATATCATTTTATTTGTTTGTCTTTTTTACAAAGTGCAGTTGATTCTATATCTATAGCATAAAAAAATCTATGACTGCAGGTGACAGATAGAACACATTTTTGTGGAGGTACATCTTTTAAATTAACGCATGCCTCAAGATGCGTTCAAAGTCCCTGGAAAACCCAGAAATTTGTAAAATATCCCCACACAGCCCTGACACCAGGTGAAAACAAAAGAGGACATGTCTAAAACCAGACGTATGGTCACCATACATGTCATCATTATTTAATAATGAATGGAAAAAGTAAAAATGTAGTGTTATAGTTTGGTCACTTGGGGGAGATTTATTAAGTTTTATTGTTATTAATATATGGACTTTTGGTATTGTTTACCATATATGCATTGATAAAGGAACCTTGGGATGAAATATTAATTAGAACATATTTTCAAATTAATATCAAAATAATAATGACTCACTGGAACATATCTGTAACCTTTGCATATCCAGAAACACAATATATTATTACTGTAAATATGATGTCTGCTATTAAAAACTGTATATTACAATAATTAGCATATTAGCACACACTTAGCTATAATAGAGCTTTTCATCTGTAAACCCTTCTTAGAAACCAATGATCACACAATGTGTTGCCTGTTATCTCACGCTACGAGGTGACTATTGTTGGAATTGTCCCTGTATAAATAAAGTTTCATTGAATTAATATGTGACCTTTGAGAAATAAACAGTGGTTGCAAATATCAAACTACTTCTGTGTAACTCTATTGTAGTCCAGTCATCACATTTATAAACTATCTTAGTCATCTAGGATCTGTGCACCCTCAGAAAATCAGCTGCTCACATTATTTTGACCTGAAATGATCTGATTTTCCACCGTTTGTAATTCTTCTCCAGTCTGCATTGACTCCTCCCACCAGAGCATCATGTTTAAGGGAAGAAGAAAATGAAAATGAATAATTTATTATTCATTTTATTTATGAGTTAAAAAATGCAGTTATCTTCTGAAAATGAAAAATTATTTCTGTTAATGGATTTTAAATTGAATTATTGTACAGATATACTTCCATAGTTTATACAGTTGACGTAGCGTTCTTATTCTCTATTACAAGTTCACAGTTGTTTTTGTTTGCACTGCCTTTGAATAAGTTGTTTTGTGCCTGACTTGGCTAGCTACGCCACAAGTTTTCCCTCAGTGTCCTTAGGTCTCACATGTTAGATGGACCTTGAACTGAGACATGTTTGAATACTTTACATTGTAGTGTTGCACAAATGTTTGATCATTTTGTTTTTGCCTTCTTCACGTGACAAATCACAGCACTTTATACAGCAGCATATTATGTGTTTTGTTCATTGCTGTTTGTTTTGCTAAAAAAAAAGTCTTAAATTGTCTTAAATTTGACATAAAAAGTGTGCAGCAACCACTGTTTCTGGTGTACGGTTCATACTGTTAATAAATGTTGATGGTACTCATACTCCTGGTTGTGATTCTGATAAGATGTTTATTCTAAGAACAAAAACTGGTTTTAAAATTTTGGTTTTAGTTTTAATATAGATTTAGGTTTATTTCAAGATGAGTCAACTTGTATCAAGAAACAGCTTAATCATTTTTCACTAATGCTGAGTCATTTTTTACTTAGATTAGTTGTTTTCTTCTTGTTCCGAAGCTTTAATTTGCATAAATTAAAAAAGCAAAAAATTTTTTAACAAGAATTATTTGTTTATATTCACTATATTTCACTTGTTATTGTGTTGTAGGAAGTTTGATTTCAAGTAATTTAATCTAATAATCATCCATTTCTGCTCATTTTAACCCTTTAGAATATGTTAAGGCAAAATTATTAGTTATGCTTAATAATATATTTACTCATATATTATTAATCCTTAAGCCTTGGGTAACTTTCCATTGTGTGATTCTCATGTCTTCAACTTTGCTCTGGGTCAGGCCACCTTCTCCAAAGCACACGATATCTTCTCAAGGCAACCACAAGGCCAGACGCATAGGCACTCTCTGTGCACACAGTCACATCGGCACACATACACACCCAATACACATCCACACACACACACAAACACCACATACGCACACACCTCCAACACTCACGACAATCAGATACAAGAACTGGTTGTTTTGACTCAAGTCACCCTCTGTCCTCAGCCCCTCCCTCTCCCTCTATCTCCTGGGGGGAGGAGGGAGGGGGACTGGGGGGAATATACGTGTTGGATTAGAACTGTGGGTCACTCGATCATCGGACGGTCACTAATTTTTGTTCCACTTTGTTCCATCTTTGTCTTTTTTTTTACTTAGTTATATAATAAATCTTTTTTATGAAATCATCAATGCTCCGACTGGACTCCATCATTCAACCAGAGCAATAAATCATGTCTCCAAATGAGGTCAACCGCAAATTCTGCCGTAACAAATACTTATCTTGCTAACCACGACATTAATTCTAATGAAATTCAGTACATCTACACGTTTGCTATATGTTGTCACCACTAAAATGTAGTATTTTTTTCTAGATCATCACCAACTCAGGTTGATCCAGGCTGATTAAAACCATCCCATCTGAGCTGGGACATGAACTGATCCATTTATTCACACATTAGTTCTTCTAATGTCTTTAAACACTTTTATTGATACATACAG
Organism: Gouania willdenowi; assembly: GCF_900634775.1. Lineage (NCBI taxonomy): Eukaryota > Metazoa > Chordata > Actinopteri > Blenniiformes > Gobiesocidae > Gouania > Gouania willdenowi. The sequence continues at coordinate 99,592 of NW_021145064.1, read as the reverse complement.
ACCTGGTCAGAGCAGGTTACACTCCCAGTTAGGATCATGGAAAATAACATTTGCTCCATCTCAGTATCTAGTTTAGACTTTTTTTAGACCTGTGTCCTGGGTATGATGGGTTCACGAGGGGAACAGTACTCAGCCATGTTGGGAAGTCCAGAAATCACACAGCATTTCACCCAATCATACTCACTGTGGTTCATGCCAGAAAATACCACAGACCAAGTATTTGTAGTGTAGTCATAGCACTCAACAATGATTTTTTCTGTGCTACAAGAAACAACAAAGATCTTCTTGTTCATCACTGCAATGTCAAAGTAACTGTGTCTGTGGACCATTTCAGGGACATCGTACCAGGTGTTGGTCACTGGGTCATAAGCCTCAGCAGACCTCAGACGTCTGGACCAATCGCTTCCTCCAACTGCAAAAATGTGGCCCATATATGCAACGACCCCAAGGTCACACCGAGGTGTTCCCATAGGAGTGATCAGTGTCCACTGGTTGGTGTCTGGGTTGTAATACTCAGCAGTATTCAGTACTCTATTACTCTGTCCTCCACATATGTAAATCTTGTTGTTCAGTGTGGTGCAGCTGGCGCCGATCCTCCCTTCATTCATTGATGCAATGAACGTCCACTGGTTGATGTTGGGCTGGTAGCGTTCAGCAGTTCTTAGTGAGGTCCCATCATCCCTGCAGCCCCCCATAGTGTAGATGCATCCCTTTAGCACGGTAACACTCATTAAGGCCCGTGACTCCTGCATTGGTGACATCTCCTGCCAAGTGCGTGTGACTAGGTTAAACCTCCACACTCTGTTAGAGGGGTCGGTCCATCCTAAACCACTACCCACAATGTAGAAGCATCTACCAAGGAAGACAGTGCTGTAGAGGTCTAAGTGAGTCATGGAATCCTCCAGACTGGGATTAGTCTGAACTGTGATCCAGCTGTTAGTTCTGTAGTCAAAGGCCTCTATGGTCTTAGAAAATATTCTAAACATCAGTAAGACGGCGTTTGGCAAGCGACGGAAAAACAAGGTGTTGTTGATCCCAGACTCAGAGCAGAGTAATGAAGGTTGAGACATGACTTTAAGGGTATCAGAGACCAAGAGGTGGGACTCAGGGTTTGTTTTTACCACATCATTGTTAAGCACATTGTCTGTGATGTAACTGTTGTCCATCAGCCCCAGTCGTACCTTTGGTAACAGAGTAGAAATGGCTCCCTGTCGTTCCTCAGGCATGTTGTTTATCCACCTTAAAACACTTTGATAAACTGTGCTCTCCTGGGTCACAGTAAGGTCATCCTGACCCAGGATATCAGCCAGCTCCTGCACCGCAAGCTGCAAAAACTCTTCACAGAGTGAAACCTCCTCAAAATTCTCACAGATAAAGTGAAAGGCCTCATACTTCAGTTGAAACAAAATGGGAATATACCAGGCATTTGAAAACTGCCACAGCCCAATGCAGTTTTCTGTACAGAGATGATCCTTAAGGACATCAAAGCATGTTTGTTCCAGACTCTTTACGTTGAACTGATGCACTTCCATCATTAGGATAAAAAATATTGCTGTTTTCAGAGTGACCGAGATAAAGTAAATTCACTGAGTCCAAGGAGTGTGTGAAATGTTTGCTCACTTTGGTGACAATGAAGATCATGTCAAGAACAAAGCATCTTAGAACCTCGAAGATCAAAGCATCTTAGAACCAAGAAGATCAAATCTGCATGTAACCTGAAACTTCCATTTCTTCCAAACAGAATGTTACCATAGATATCAGCAAAAGAGCTTTTGCTGAGTGCTGTTAAGTTGACAATTTGTTATATTCTTCTGTAATTTTGTTATATTTTATTATTAGTGCATGTAATATAGTTCACATACATAATATTGTTGTTTCATGGTTTCAACATTTCAATCAATCAATCAATCTTTTATTTGTATAGCGCCAAATCATAACCAATGGTATCTCAAGACACTTTACAGTAGAGCAGTCTTAAGGACGGACTCTTCATTTTATGGATACACACATATGCATATATACTTATATACACATATATATGTATCCCACACCCAACATGAATTCATCATGGCGGCAAGGAATACCTTCTGTTACCTTGTGTGGATCCCATTCCTATGATGAACAGCCATCCACGTTATGCTGTGTTGGGTGTGTGCAGAGGAAAGGGTGGAGACAGAGTTGTTGAGACTCTGTAACTCCACACTGAGGATCCCACGGACCTGCAAGACAAAAGCCAGAAGGAGTACAGGAGCAAACACACAAGGGAAGAAGCAGACATAGAGGGAGTGTAAGAAAGAGGAATGGGACCCTCTCCGGTCTCTCTTTAACCTAAATGACCTCTCTCTTAACGCCCTCTCCAACCTCTCTCCAACCGAGCATGCCAGACCCCCCCGGCAGTCTATGCCTATTGCATCTTAACTATGAGCTTTGAGCTGGTTCCTAACTAAAAGCTTTACCAAAGAGGAATGTTTTGAGCCTAACCTTAAAGGTAGAGAGGGTGTCTGCCCCTCCAAACCGTGGTTGGTAGATGGTTCCAGAGAAGTGGGGCCTGATAACTGAAAGCTCTTCCTCCTATACTACTTCTAGAGACAAATGGAACAACGAGTAGGCCAGCATTTTGAGAGCGTAGTGTTCTGGGGGGATTGTATGGCACTACAAGCTCCTTGAGATAGACTGGTGCCTGTCCGTTTAGGGCTTTATAAGTGAGAAGAAGAATCTTGAATTCTATTCTATATTTTATGGGAAGCCAATGCAGAGAGGCTAATACAGGAGTAATGTGATCTCTTCTCCTAGTTTTAGTCAGTACACGTGCTGCAGCATTTTGAACCAGCTGAAGTGTCTTAAGCGACTTGCTCGGGCAGCCTGCTAAAAGAGAGTTACAATAATCCAGTCTAGAGGTAACAAAAGCATGGACTAGCTTTTCGGCGTCGCTCTGAGACAGGATAGATCTGATTTTAGCAATGTTACGAAGATGAAAGAAGGCAGTTCTTGAAGTTTGTTTTATGTGAGAGTTGAAGGATAAATCCTGATCAAATAGAACCCCAAGGTTTCTAACAGTTGTGCTTCGTGCCAGAGGAATGCCATCTAGGGCAGTTAGGCTAGCATAGGTTTCTCTAAGGTGTCGTGGGCCCAGTACAATGACCTCAGTCTTGTCTGAGTTAAGAAGAAAAAATTTTTGGTCCATCCAGGCCCTAATGTCCTTTAGACAGGCCTCAAGTTTAGATAGCTGATTTGTCTCACCTGGCTTCATTGATACATACAGTTGGGTATCATCAGCATAGCAGTGAAAGTTAACAGAATATTTTCTCAAAACATTACCAAGGGGGATCATATAGATGCAGAAGAGGATTGGACCTAGCACAGAGCCCTGAGGAACCCCGTAGCTTACTTTAGTGTACACAGAAGACCTATTATTCACGTGTACAAACTGGTACCTATCAGATAGGTAGGACTTAAACCAGTTTAAGGCAGTCCCTGTGATTCCAAGTAATTCCTCTAATCTCTCTAGTAGAATATAGTGATCTATAGTGTCAAAAGCTGCACTAAGATCTAATAAAACCAGCACTGAGAGTCGTCCTTCATCTGAAGCCCAGAGTAGATCATTAGTTACTTTAACTAAAGCAGTCTCTGTGCTGTGTTGAGCTCTAAAACCTGACTGGAAGTCCTCAAACAGGCTGTTGTTTTGAAGGAAGTCACAGAGCTGAGCCGCCACAACTTTCTCAAGAATCTTTGAAATAAAAGGAAGATTAGATATAGGCCTGTAGTTTGCTAAAGTGCTGGAATCAAGAGTAGGTTTTTTGAAGTCAAATGCAAGAGAACCTCTCACTGTGGTGATCAGAGCTTGAATGGCTGTGAAACTGAGCTGCCCCAATTATATAGGTCAGTTAACAAGCAGGTGTACCAATAAAATGTCCTCATTTGCATGTCTTCTTTTTTCCCACGATTCTTGAAAAAAAATCCTTAAAAATCAACGGAAGGTCCTAGAAACTTGAAAATGTACACACTAAAATCACAGCCTTCTGATGGTCCAAGGTTCGAGGTTCTACAACCTTTCCTAAAATAAAAACACACAAAAAACAGACATCATTCTATTTGACCATTAAACTATTAATTACCTTCTGCATCTGGGAGATAGTCTCTCCAGAAAGTATGGACCACCTCCTCAGCAGCTCTCTTGTTGCTCCTTCTGGAGAGAGAGGAATGCTGTAAAGATCACCCAAGAGTTTTTAGTCTTTCACATAATATGTACAAATGTGGAATTTTGTACAACCCATACTTGTACACTTTAAAGTGTCCCTTAGTTTTAGACAAACAAAATACATTCAGTGAAGCTAGTCTTACACCGTGTTAGATCAATCTCATGAGGAGTAATAATAATTTAAAGCATTAATTGACAGTACAACAACTAACACTGAATACCTTTTAAATAGTCTTTGAACCCTGTGGATGACCTGAAACATGACAATGTACCAGTAGAGCCCTGCCTCAGACATCCTGCATTGGCCAAGCAGTATTGAGAGTGAGGAATCACGTGGTGAGTTGGGTTGTTTTGGGGGGGGGTCTGAGCCCGTCAGCCATGATGGTGGTAGACGCCCCCAGAATTTCACTCATTCGCCAGAGCTTTACTTTTTGCATAGAGGGATACGACAAGGAAAAAGAAGAAAAGCAATGCAAAAAGAGAAGGCGAAAGAAAAGGGACCTTACAGGGACAAACTGATACCAAGCGCAAAAAAGAGGTATTTGGAGAAGCTTGAGATACACCTCATCAGTGGAATTTCACATTTTCTTCTATTGCCTAATTCGCCACTAGAAGGCGCTGGACGTCTGATTTCTTGATATGTTTTAGAGCTCATTGAGACCTTTTCAACGATATAAAGCACAAGTGTGTGGCATCTTCCTATCAAAAGTTATTGACCATTTGGTCTGAAAAAAATGGCTGCCAGTAAAAAGTGCTGACAGGGAAATCTGGAAAAATGGTTATAACTCAGGAACGCAAGATGCTATCGAGATGGGGTTAACTGTTCCTATATCGGCTTAACGGGCCCCTTAACATATGTGAGAACCGGACCTCTCGTCGGTTCCCTTCCGGGCCTCCAGGGGTCTGAGGTGTGGGCCTTCAGAGATGAACTTGAGTAACTTCCCAGTAGATGGTGCTAGAGGTCTGATTTTTTGATATGTTATAGAGTTTATTGAGACTTTTCCAAAGGTGTAAAGCACAAGTCTGTGGCACATACACAAGCTGAGATACACCTCATCAGTGGAATTTCACATTTTCTTCTCTTGCCTAATTCGCCACTAGAAGGCGCTGGAGGTCTGATTTTTTTATATGTTTTAGAGCTCATTGAGACCTTTTCAACGATATAAAGCACAAGTTTGTGGCATCTTCTTATCAAAAGTTATTTACCATTTGGTCTGAAAATATTTAAAAAGTTCTAACAGGGAAATCTGGAAAAATGGTTATAACTCAGGAACGCAAAATACTATCGAGATGGGGTCAATGGTTCCTATATCGGCTTAACGGGCCCCTTAACATTTGTGAGAACCGGACCTCTCGTCGGCTCCCTTCCGGGCCCCCAGGGGTCTGAGGTGTGGGCCTTCAGAGATGAACTTGTGTAACTTCCCAGTAGATGGTGCTAGAGGTCTGACTTTTTGATGTGTATTAGAGCTCAATGAGACCTTTTCAACAATGTAAAGCACAAGTTTGTGGCATCTTCTTATCAAAAGTTATTGACCATTTGGTCTGAAAAAAATGGCTGCCAGTAAAAAGTGCTGACAGGGAAATCTGGAAAAATAGTTATAACTCAGGAACGCAAAGTGCTATCGAGATGGGGTCAACGGCTCCTTTATCGGCTTAACGGGCCCCTTAACATATGTGAGAACCGGACCTCTCGTCGGTTCCCTTCCGGGCCCCCAGAGGTCTGAGGTGTGGGCTTTCAGAGATGAACTTGAGTAACTTCCCAGTAGATGGTGCTAGAGGTCTGATTTTTATCAGTGGCTGATCTCCCATCTAAAGGTGCACTGCTGCCACCTTCAGGGCACCAGTTGGTAACTGCAACACAATAAAGCTTAGATATTGATGAAGGGACTAGCGCCCTGTCCAGGGTGTACCCCCGCCCAGTGCCCAATGAGAGCTGGAGATTGGCACCGGTGATCCCTGCGACACTTTCAAACAGGAATAAGTGGGCCTGAAAATGGATGGATGGATGGATATTGATCAGGGACCTCTGCTAGGGTGTTTTCTAATAATCTCCGTGATAAAATGCAAATAACGAGTTTTCTTGTCAATGGCACTGAGCGTTTGGATTTGAAATGACAAATTATCTCGTAAATGGGTGTGTTGAGGATACAGGACATTTTCCTTGAGAATCGTCTATCAAGAGGTTGCTGACCTGCAGGATGGGCACCCGAAGGCAAGATAGTTGAAATATTATGGCTGATAAGATAAACTTGTGAAAACATTATTTCATCGAACCGGAGTTGAACCAGTGACCTAAGGATCACAGCAACCCACTCTACAGTCCTCCGCTCTCCCATCTGAGCTATCGAAGGTTCTGCTGTATGGGCTAGTTAGCTAGCTAATTACCTGGCTTGCTGGCTGGATGGATTGGAAGAACCTGCTGTATGGTCGTTGTCTCAGCTGCCTCGGCTTGCCCACTGTGGCTTGGCTGGCTGGCTTTAGTGAAATTTATTGTTTTCTCTTCTTTCAAATTATACAACATAAAGTCAGATTCTTTTATCAGAGTTATACAGTTAGTGCAACTGGGACAAGCCTAAGCAATATTCTTCCCTTTTTTTTGGAACTGCAAAACAGAATATATGCTTATTGTCCTTGCCACATGCAAAACTTGTATGAGCGTTTTATCTACAATTTATACAAAAATAAAAAAAAATCAGGACTGCATAAATGCCTTGTATTGCTGTCAGAAGTGGGATTTGAACCCACACCTCCTGAGGAGACTGCGACCTGAAAGCAGCGCCTTTGACCGCTCGGCCATTCTGACAAAGTGCCATTGTACACCATCAACACCCCCAGTCTATGACAAAATCTTCAAAGAACAATCTAAGCTATGCTAACAAGCTACTCAATACTCATTTTCCCACTCTTTCCATAATCCTCTCAATTCAACTTACTCACCACATATTGCAGAGGCCACAGGTGTTAGTTTTTTGTTAGAGCACCTTTGGCTCCTGTGGCTAACAGTGCTTGTTTGTGATGCAAGATTGTCCCGAAACGTCACAGAATCTTGTTTAAAGCCAAGAGCAAAATATAATAGCCAGGATTTGTCCCATTGAGGGCAGTCACTCTTACATTATTACAATTGTACCAAATTGAAATATTTTGACTAAAATGTTGAGAGTTGGACTATGACCAATCAACAGCACTACTTCATACCCAAAATACACCTGTATTCAGCAGAAAAAAGTGGTGTGCAGATTTATTGACTGTTTAACCCATTCAGTGCCAGCCATTTTCAGAGCTTCGACCCCCCTGAGTGCCAGCGGTTTTGGAGCATTTTGAGAGATATTTAAAGAGCCACAGGATATTTTGTACTATGACTATCTAAAATCTGAGACCAGATTCTGAAAGATTGAGGCCTCTACTTTCATCAGAATTTTGTTTGTTTGTTTTTGGCTTGTTTCATTCTCCCGAAATCAGCCCTTGAATAGAACAAGTTTTACACAAATTGCCAGTTTCAGAGCAAAAAGTTAAGAGAAACGGCTTTTCCTAAAAAAAATCTGCCAGCGACTTTGAACCAACTTTTTGTGCTTTATATAAAACTATTACATCTGAACATTGGTTTCCTTAAAAAAACAAACAAAAAAAAACCAAAAACAAATAAATAACAACAACACTGAGAAAAGGCTTTTAATGGCAAAATTATCATTATTTTGCTATCTGGCTCACAGTTTAATGTTTTACTTACTGTATTTTGTATCCCTCCCTGAGGAAGACGTAACTTCCTCTTCCTCCCGATATGCTCGGATGACATGCTCGGATGACCAGTTTAGTCTGGTAGGTTGATGGTTTTATCTCACAATCACAACATTATCAATAATCCACTAAAGTCCACACATGTTCTGTGTTAGTATGTGGTGCTGTGAGCTGCTGGATACTTCACAATATCACTTCATAGCGCCATAATCTCCCTCCTCCCTGCTTCTCCCTCCTTAGTTAATGGTAGCATCAGTGGCTGATTTCCCATCTAAAGGTGCACTGCTGCCACCTTCAGGGCACCAGTTGGTAACTGCAACACATTACAGCTTAGATATTGATGAAGGGACTAGCGCCCTGTCCAGGGTGTACCCCCGCCCAGCGCCCAATGAGAGCTCCGGTGACCGCTGCGACACTGACAAACAGGAATAAGTGGGCCTGAAAATGTATGGATATTGATTAGGGACCTCTGCTAGGGTGTATTCTAGTAATCTCCGTGATAAAAACGCAAATGATGCGTTTTCTTGTCAACAGCACTGAGTGTGTTGAGGATACAGAACATTTCCCTTGAGGATGGTCTATGAAGAGGTTGCTGGCCTGCAGGATTGGCACCCGAAGGCAAGATAGTTGAAATATTACGTTTGATAAGATAAACTTGTGAAGGATCACAGCAACCCACTCTACAGTCCTCCGCTCTCCCATCTGAGCTATCGAAGGTGCTGCTGTCTGGTCGTTGTCTCAGCTGCCTCGGCTTGCCCACTGTGGCTTGGCTGGCTGGCTTTAGTGAAATTTATTGTTTTCTCTTCTTTCAAATTATACAACATAAAGTCAGATTCTTTTATAAGAGTTATGCAGTTAGTGCAACTGGGACAAGCCTAAGCAATATTCTTCCCTTTTTTTTGGAACTGCCACTGCGCAAAAAGCCCAAGAATCGAACCCAGAATATTCCAAGATATGAGTCAAATACGGTGATATCCACCTGGGATACTCTCCGAACAGCAGTTGAAGTAGATGTCATGTTCGGAGCATGTCAAACTCCGGATATGGGAACTCTTTTATACTTGCCGTATCCCGGAGTTCAATTCTTCCCGGATACTCTCCCCGGTCATATCTGAAGTCCGAACACCACTAGTATTTTGATTCCGAATACTGCACTGATACTCTCCTCGACCATATTTGAAGTCCAACAAATTATTTCAGCAGTATGCATATTTCAGTATACAATTCATGGCCCATAGGGTGACTCACCGACAGTTAAATGCAGTGTCCCTAACTCTATACTAGGTCCACTTAAACCTTTTTCCCCTCTGTACCAATTGTCTCATCAAAAATGGCAGATCTACTTTGAAGATAGAGACTATCAAGATGGTGGTAGTGGGTCGTCTTCTGATCGAGAGGTTGGGGGTTCGATCCCAGTATCTGACTATGTGCCGAAGTGTCCTTGGGCAAGACACTGAACCCTAAGTTGCTCCCAGTGGTCGACTAGCGCCTTGCATGGCAGTCCTGTCCCACTGGTGTGTGAATGTGAGAGTGATTGGGTGAATGAGCTGATATGTAAAGCGCTTTGAGACTGCTTCAGTGGTGATAAAGCTTTATATAAAATCAAGTCCATTTACCATTTACCATAAATATTAAAAACAAAAATCACTTAGTGCACATAACATTTTATTCTATCACAATAAAATTAGAATGAGGTAGGAAAAGAAACACACACGCACATATATCACACAAACAAAATTTTAAACATCTCTATCTGAGTCTTCTTCCACCTCACTCACATGCAGATAGATAGATGTTTTATCTGAATTAGGGCGGAGCCTTTTTGAAAAGTGTCCAGAGTCTGTGCATAAGTGAGTGGATCTTGGCTCAACACTTTTTTTTCTGTTATTGCCCAGTGCTTTCTGGCAGGTTTCCATCATCTCTGACAGTTGTGTTGCTTTGGTAGAGGCAGATTTGTAAACAGTTTTTTCTTCTGGAGAGAGGATCCTCTGTCCCACTTTGACCCATTCCTTGAAAAGCTGTGTGACAAATGGGAAGAGAGGTCAGTATCCTGACCATTTTTATTTCAGCTGTCCTAACATGAACACAATTATTTAATCCCATACATTTCTTGGCTAACACAATGTAACAAAACAATTATGGGTCCTTAAATTATGACAATAAATGATAACAGAAACAAATCCATTGCTGATATTAATTGTTGTTCCAATTGGTTTATTGATGCATTAACCTTAGCTCAACAGCTTGTCGCAGGCAATTAAAATGTCTTAAAGAGTCACTTTAGAAATAGCCTGTATACACTTTGTTTACAGGTGATTGATAAATACCATGATCAATAAATGCAGCAGTATGGAGCATGGCAATAACACTGGATCTCTCCTGGTGGTAAGAGTCTTCCTACTCTTTACATCCTCCTTGGTCCCATTCAGGTCCTGCTCCTCACTGGCCTCGTAGGATTCTAAAGCCCTGTTGCAGCTCCTAGTGAATGAAAATGAAAACACAAATACTATGTCATGAATTCATACTAAATGTATTATTTTAAGGCATCTGAAAAGGATAATGATCACTCAAATACATTAAATTAGGTCCCCAGATTAATGTGATCAGACTTACTTCTAACTTGGCTTGTGCCCCAGTGTGGCTCAGCATCTTAAATGGCCCCCATCACAGCAATGGTCACTTTTTCATTGTGATCAGAACAGAATCTGTGGTGGTGGTGGTGGAGGTAGAAGATACTCATCATTCAGCAAAACATGTTACAAAAAAAAAACAAAAAAAATCTAACTAACTGTGTTTTGTAATTTTCACAAACAGTACCAATTCAGAGGGAAAAAGACCAAAAACATACTTGTCCTCTGGCTAGACCTTCCATTGCAGCTCTGTGAGGCTTCTATATGTATGACGGACCAAGCCCTGTATGGATATAAATACAGTGGTGATCAAATGTGTGCAATGTAGAGGACAGACATAAATACATGCTTGGACATACAATCTAGCCATAGTACATGGATTCTTCGACATGCAATACACCAGTGGTTCTCAACCTGTGGGTTGGGACCCTTCCACTCTATTAGAGTTTTTTTTTCCCGATTGCTAACAAGTATTGGTTGAGACTGAAGTCACATGTTCAAAACTCTAAACACAGCCTGCACATCCATCAGTCATCTCAGCTAACAAATAATCTCATCTAGTCACTCTGAGCACACTGAACTACTAAATACTAACAACAAAGAGCATTACATTGTCAGGTAAATCAGTATTTTAACACAAAATAAGATCTCTGCACAAAAAAAATATAAAAATTACTGTAAACAAAAAAATAATCTATAGGGTACAATTATATAAAACACAAAATACTGTAATCATTATATTTCGTTTAGCTGATGTGTTTTGAACAAAGTGTGTTAGCATTTTAAAAATGTGCTGTAAACGTTTAGTGTTTTGCAGGTGGTGAACTAATTATAATATTAATAATAAAAACTAGTGAGTGAGAAAAGAGTTGATGAATGTTGTTGACTGTGGTCAGTGAATGTGTTTTGTGTGAAAACAATGAAAAATGAGTCACAGTTTATTCCACATGGACTGAGAGTTTTGCAGACCGTGTTCAGAGTTTTGAACATGTGACTTCAGATTAGACCAATGCTTGTTAGCATTGAAAAAAACACTAATACACCTGAAAAATAGTCACACTGATCAAAAACAAATCTAATATAATAACACTTACCCTCCTTGATCTTAATCGGTCACATCTGAGCTGAACTCTTCACAGCTGTGATGAAGATGTGGTTTGTACTGAAGCTCCTGCAGTAGAAGTTCCCCTGTTACCCTGATTTGCATGTGTATAGCTCACAGCATTTTCATTTACATGTTAAAGCCTCTCCTAGAATTGAGGGGAAAGGTTATGGGGGTCCTCCCCCCAGAAATGTTGGTAACACTTTATTTGAAGGGGTATACATAAGCCTGACGTTACACTGTCATTATTATGACATGACACATGTCATTAACATTAATAATGTGTCATGAAGTCTGTCATTAAGTGTCATTCGCTAAATTATGACACCTTTGGAGCTATGTTTGCATTTCTTGAGAAAGCATTGTCATGACAACTTGTCATTAGCCAAGGCAAAACCACCACCCATTGTCTTTAATATGACAACTTGTCATTAAGTGTGTACAAAATGACCAAAAATTGTCTTTGTCATGACAACTTGACATTCATCAGGGCAAAATACCCTACCAATTTTTACATTATGACCATGTGACATTAACATGTCATAACAAGCGCGATTATCAAACATCCATCCATTCATCATTTGACCCACTTACTCCTGTTTCAGGGTCATGGGGGTCTGCTGGTGCCTATCTCCAGCATCCTTCGGACGATAGGTGGGGGGTACACCCTGGACAGGGAACCGGTCCATTGAGGGGCGAAACACACTGACAATACTCACACTCCCATTCACTCCTATGGAGCAATCTCAAAATTCCATTCAAGAAAATGGTTATGTTTTTACATTGTGGGAAGACATCAGAGCGCCCAGAGGAAACCCAGGAAAACACTCCGCACAGAAAGGACATAAGAGTCCACCCTAGGGTTTCAACTTCGGACTTTGTAGCTGTGAGCCAAACATGCTAGCCACTAAGTCACCGTGTGCAACATTTTTAAACATTCATAAATTATTTTCAATTATATTTACTTTTATTACTTGCGGTTAGTGTCATTGATGTCATTAGACCATTATAACTGTAAAATGTCTCTTTTCCATGACCTGAAGTAAAGTGAAACCCTTTGGATTAGTAATGACGATGTCATTATGTGTTATAACACAGTCAGATGATGTAATGACAGTAAAATGTCTATTTTTCCATGACCTGAAGTAAAGTGAAACCCTTTAAAATAGTAACTAAGATGTCATTATGTGACACAGTCAGATAAAATCATATTAATACCTTAACAAAAGCAACAATGAAGTCATGAAACATCGTTTTATTATTCAACAATTTCACTTAAGTGTACTTGTACACTATTGGGAGGAGTTTCCCCCCAATTTTAAACATGGGATTACTTACCACCCACAGAGGGCCCCAATAACAAATTAACATAGGCTAAAATAAACCATCCAAAATACTGAAAAACTGATATAAAACTTACAACTTAACTCAATTAAAAAAAAAACAAACAAATCAGTAACACTTGTTCTTTAAGGTGAACTTCTTAACATTAATATGGGTTGTCACTTAAGTGTACTTATACACTATTGGGAGGAGTTTACTCCCAATTTTAAACTCTACTTGACTAGATTTTTAATGTCATGGAAAATTCTGCTCAAGACACCATTACGATGGCGTATAGCTAACCAGTAATGCCACTCTATCATTTTGAGGTGAATCTTCAGTGACTCAGGGGTGCGATTACCTCTATGTCTCCAAATGTCACACTTATATTTCTGCCATGCACGCTCAATATGCTGAGTATGAGCACCAGTCTCAGGATCAACAAAGTTATTTTTATGGCAGACAGAATACTGGCTATATCCATATCGGGAAAGCTGGCCCTTGTAGGCACGCCATTCATCGGTGAGAATGGATGTTCTGGGTCTGATGTGCTTTTGGATGTGGCCGATAAGGGTTTTCCTTGATCGTTCCTTCACGAGTCTCAGTATTGGTCTTCTGGAATTACGATCAACCTCCAACATCCCAAAAACCCACTGGCGATCACGGCGCCATGTGTTCCCACAACGACCACGATGGTACTGAAAAAGGAAAGAATATACAGATATTTGAATTATATTTAAAAAACAAAGGATTAACTGGTAAAGAAAATTGCTTCCTTTGTAACCAATAAGCTCTTGATCTTAAAATTCAGTTTCTGTGACCACATAAATATTTGTACTGTTTTCGCATCTTGAAAAATTAGCCTTTCATTTACTTTTAAAAGGAAGGTTGCACATGCAGTGTAAACGCAGTGTGGTTTGAGTTGGGCACCAGATCTAGTATGAAAATTGCGAACTCAATTCCCATTGCTAACAACATGATAAAGTTGGAATCTCTGTCCTTCGAGTCTTCATCTGGTCACCTGATGATACCCTCAGTTATTCCCTCCCTCTCTACCTCAGGCCAACATATGGTGAGGATTCGGTCTGAAACATTATGTCATTATATGTTCAGACAACATTATACAACATTATATTATATTGTTGTATACTGTTATGTTACAGATGTATGTTTGAGGGGTTGCTATTTTTACTTCAGTCAAACAAGTGTTAAATAGCTATACAGCAATTATTAATCGTGTTTGAACAGTTCAGATCCAACGCTGTGTTTTGAGGCAAGTGAAACTAAATGCTCTGGTATCCTATTCCTGGTTTCAGGAGAGAACTCCAACACATTCCCTGTAATATTGCTCAGAATAAAATAAGGTGAGGACACTGTAGACTCACAATTGTTTGTGGTCCAACTAGCTGTGACTGAAACTGCCCAGTCCTTACTTGTTTCTAATTTTATGCTTATTCTCGCGTGCATTTTGCACTTTATTTAGTAAAGAAAGTAAACAGGATATTGTACAATTAAGATTCTCTTTCCTGCAGGGCAATGGGGTTGGGCACACATCCCATGCCAAGGAAGGCTGTTTGATTGTCATCTAACACTTTATATAAGTAAACGTAAGCTTACTTTTCGTTTGTGAGCGAATTTGCTCTCATCAACAACAACAAAGCGATGGTGACCACCAATTTTCATTCCTCTCTTCCTTAGCCGCTTGACGCCAGCAACACATCCCTTCAAATATAAAAATATAATATTAGAACCTGACAAGAATATTTATAAATATTATGTTTGCAAAATTTTAAGCGCAAAGGAGGTATGCACATACTGTACTAGTCAAATATGTATTTGCATTGCATGTGTCACTGTACCAACCTGTATTAATGTGTTGTGATGTTCAATCTTATTTCCTACAATGGGTTTTAATTATCAGTAACTTAAATTAACACTTTTACATAAATCAACAATTAAAACAATTCTTGTTACAAGCATCTAGTATATAACATAGTTATATAGTATATAACAAAACAACCTTTCTCAAAACTTTTGTCATTCTCGTCAATGTCTTGGAACTCGCTGCAATGCCATCTGCAATCATGGTTAATTGCTTTAACTGCAAACCTTGTGCAAACCTGAAATAGGTACAATAATTATGAGTGCAGAAAAGTAGTCAGGAACACTGTTAAAGGCAATGCAGGTACAGAAACTGCCTAGTAATAATAATAATAATAATAATAATAATAATCAAATCCACATTTGATCTGCTTGATTTTCAAAACTATTACCTGAGAATGAACTCCAGCCATTTTGCCAAAGGGGTGTGAGACCTGGCAAAAATCGATCCTCTGCGTATAGATGCAGTGGAGGTTTTATGATGTGCACATACCCTGGGTAAGAAATATACAACATTCAGATAAACTATAATGTAAGCATATCATACCTTTAATGTATTTACATGCATCAATGACAAATATGATGAGGAAAAGATTTATGTCAGTGTCGTTGGTTTAAAATAAATAAATAAATAATGTATTATTTTTTCATAGTCCCTTTGTCTCTAACTGGATGATTACATGTTTGGATGTATTGTGATGTATATAATTATATAGATATTTTATATGTATCTGTATATTTCTGAAAATGTGTGTATCTATGAAATGAAAAGCATGGCCTTGGCATGCTCTATTGTAAAGTGACGGGAGATATTCATTGATTTGATTGATACAGTAATGCAGTGTTCATTGCAAAAGTATGTGTCGTTTGGACGTTTTTTTTTTTTTTGTGGCGTTAATTGGTGGCTAATAAATGTCCGTAGACTGTATCTTTACACTTTCACTATGGGCTGAATACTATTTTTGGAGGACAAAAATGAGTGTTCTATATTCTATATACCTGCATATCATCTCAAATACTGCATACAATATCATATCGATAAGTTTAAACGTTTGTTGTGTTACCTTCTAGCTGCTGATAAAACTATTAACGGTGAGAACAGTGAAAACCTAAGTTGGTACAATATTCCAACCCAACTTTAACGAATATGATGTGAGCCTTGATAACTACAATACATTAAAGCTAGCTATTAAGTGCTGAGCTATACTGACCACCGTAACCCATCGCTCTGACGATATATAACCAGATCCATGTTTCTGTAGCATTTTGCGCATTTCATCTTCCTTTTCAGGATACCCCATTTCTGCATCCATCTAACTATTCTCCTTTTGCTCATTGTAGTATTGGCACGTCTCGTATTTTTTACAAGTCCTTGTAATAGTCGAGACATTGCAGCCTTTAAGTGCTTCCTAACGCGCTGTCTCGTCTTCCCTCCCAATTAAGCCGCGGTTTAATCAGTCGATAGGTCTAATATAAATGTGTTACTTTAATTTATCCACATCCACATTGTTACTGGTCATTTTGACGGGCGGGGCAATGAAAGCCAAGTGTATCAGAGGTAAACAAATCAAACTTACCTTGCTGAGCCTCTTTGCGCGCAAACACCTTCCCAGCATGCATTTGTGCGGAGAAAGAAAGAGAGAGAGATCCGAGATACCGAAGAGCGTCAAGTGGAAGTCGGTAAGGTAAGTTGAACATGTCATAACATTTCAAATGTATGTTTTATCATCCATAACTACGAGTGTTTTCAAGTTTTAAAGCTTCTTCCTCTCGTGAAACTAAATGGTTTATATGATTAAAAACGGAGGATGGTGGCGATACGTTTGTAAAAAAAAAACCCAGCTAGGCGTGTTCAAGACCTAAGTGTGGGTGTGACTAATACCTGGGAAATGGCCACCTTCTCTTGAAGTAATGAAAACGTTCAGTACTCCAGTAAATAGGACCAACAAGCAGAGCAGTTTGACAAGAAGACTACGTAATCTGCTCTGATAATTTCCGTGTCCTTTATATAAATACTTTTAGTGAAAAGTAAATGTAGCCAGATTTAAATAATATTGCGTTGCATACAATTGATAAACAACATGTTTCATGTGACCTAGGCTTGTCCCATTACAGAATCTACTTTTTTGAAATTTATTTTTTACATGCATTTCCATAACAGTTGATGGCCAGCAGTAAAAGATTTGTAATGACCCCCCCCCCCAAAAAAAAAAAAAAAAAAAACATTTCCCCCTGCATTTCTTTATATTTTTGTCAGATTGGCTCTAAGACATTTTAGGCCTGAGCAATATATCAAGATGCAAGATATGATGTGACTTCCCCCCGAGATACAGAAAATTACAATATTGCCTATGTCGAAATTACTATTAGTTGTAGATTAACAAAAGTACACATCAGGACTACTCTCAAATACAGTAGAATGTAAATGCTACGCCTGTGTCTGTTCTATTTGGGTAAAAACAAACAATAAATGACTTTATAAAGCCATTTTGTAATATATCAATGTTTTGATCTGCCACAATAATGTAATTTAATTGAAAATACCAAGAGTTGAGGGCATTTCTCAGCAATTTTTAGGTGTGATTAAATAAGAGATTAATTAGATTAATTACAGAGCATGAATAAATAATTGCACATTTTTATATAGCTTTGGACTCCTGTCCAGGAACTTATTGTTTCCCTCACCGTCCACTGTACATCTCACATCACTGATAGTTCTAAACGTAAGATATCCTCCTAATGCACATGTGACTTACTTCCATGAAAGTAAACTGCAGGACCGTGAGTCTAATGTCGCTGAGATGTAATGGTGTTTCTTGCTGTTTTTTCACAACTTCATGTAGATGGAAACTCGTTTCAGTAAAAAAGCAAATGAAACCAGTCAAGACCTGACGGAAGAGGTTAAGAAAAATGTAGCTGAACAGCCACAAGATAAGGAAGATGTCCCTCCTCAATCAAAGAAGAGACTGAAAATCATAAAAGGTTCGCCAAGGAAACAATGTAAGTCTATTATATTTAATGTATCTTGACAAATTTACACCTGCCACCATCCCAGTAAATTAATAATTTGCAATGCTCTATAAATGTCTGAAAACATAAAATCATGTTGTTTACCAAAAAATGTGCACAGGGGCACCAACAGCGACTCTGGAGTTTGCCAAACTCAAAGAACAAAGCCAAGAAGGATCAACAGACGATTAAAAATCTTGAAGACAACATTGTAGACCTGGAGGAGACCAACAGGGAGCTGAAAAAGGACAAGGACTTCCTTATGTCCTAATTAAAGGCACCCTCTCAGTCACCTGTATCTTCTCAAATGCCAGGTACTTTTTAATGCAGTCAGGTGATATTCATGCAGTACTAAATGTTCATAGATGGACTAGATGTTCAGAAAAGTAATTCAGGAGGGAGCATGATAGCTGTGCTTTTGGTACAGGAGCTACGAAATGTGTTTCACCATGCAGGAAAATGTAATCAGGACATGGTAATATTAACATATAATAACGTTACAATTAATTAATTTGTTTGTCCATAATATCTGTTCAAATATAATATTTTTTTTAAAAACTTGAATATTACAATTTCAGTTAATCACATGAAAGTAGATTATCTTACTAAGGGTTGTATTACAAGATAACTAGTTCATTTAGCAAACACTTTTAACCAAAGCAATGTACAGGATGAGCTTTTAGGGTTTTGCCTAACACCTCGTCCCAGGCTGGATGTGAACCAGTGACCCTCCAATTACCAGCCCGCTTCCTTAACCGCTAGTCTACCACCACTAGGATCACAAGTATTTTTTTCATATAGAAAATACAAGTGTCAGAAGATCACAATAATTTTAATTGACCAAAATGTGGTTATGATGCCATACAATTATGTGTATGGCATCAGTTTCACTTTTATAAATGGGTTTATAATGTTTTTCCTTTAGTGATATACATCCCTTTAGCCTCATTCAGAGGGCCTAAAGGCAGGCATACACTGTGCGATTTTTGGCCCATTTTGACTCGATTTTTGGGATCGGGCCGAGTTTATACTACATCGTGTGTTATGCATCGTGTCGTATACATGGGGTCTCAAGAAGCGATTAACACCTCACAACCAGCTCCCGATCAGCAACCGTAGGTTGTAAGGAAATCAAACATGTTTGAAATCCAGTTGCTCCTCGTGAGGGTATCTCACAGTTGAAGCAGTGCCACGGAACGGCTTACCTTGAACTCTCACACTGTGCATGTGCAAACACCGTAGGACCGCTGTAAAATTGACTGACTATACTGACCACGTCTGTCCAGCTAGCCTCTGTTCCATCGCTTCACCAACTTTTTTTTTTTAAAAGCTCTTTTTGCTGAGTTTTGCTAGAGTCTTCTTCTTCTTCTTCTTCTTCTTCTTCTTCTTCTTCTTCTTCTTCTTCTTCTTCTTCTTCTTCTTCTTCTTCTTCTTCTTCTTCTTCTTCTTCTTCTTCTTCTTCTTCTTCTTCTTCTTCTTCTTCTTCTTCTTCTTCTTCTTCAAATTTGTACATTGCATTTCCGGAAACAAGACTTGAATGTTTTGTGTATGGACGTACAGTGTGAGCAGTCAGATTGTGTCATAGTGTCGGTCTGTACAGAACGTGAATCTTGAGCAGCGCACATTCAGACTCAGATAAGTCGCACAGTTTGAGCTGGAGCTGAGGACAACCATGGAAAAAATCGCACATTGTATTCAAGCCTTAACCTGAAGAAGTTAATTTTCTTCCATCCCTTGCTATTCCACATTTTGTAAAACGTCAGCGCCAAACCAGTGAGTTGGTTTTTTTGCTCCACTTTGACGTCAAAGAGAAGCATGCCTCCTTTTGACACTCATTGCTCCTCCTACCCTGCTTAAGAATGTGAGCAAGGTAAGAGGAGTGTACACAGGTAAAACAAATAGCCCCAGAGGTCAGCACATATTTGGTTGTGTTAGCTCTAGAATAGTCACAGTTGTCCAAGTAAAGGCTGAGTGATCAAAGTGTCCACGTACACAGTGTTTATTGGAAATAGGCCCTTTTGTCAGGTTTTTTGCTTATAAAAGTTGTTCTCCAACCCCCACCTTTTACAGGATCTAGAAAGACGGCTGAGGTTCTTTCTTCATCTCCATCTTCAGGGTCTCCCACCCCCTCCTCAAACTCCAGCTCCTTTTCTTCCTCCGAATTAGAGGAGATGGAGAAGAAGAAGAAAAAGAAAAAAAAGAAGTCCAAGGGACACATCGATGCTCAAAGCCGTTCAAGAAGTAAGCAGTCATTAATCATTTATACAAAAAATATTTGATCCCACTTATGTGTAACCGTATTTTCATAAATGTTTTGTTATTTTTGTTTGTGTTAAGTTACTTCACCCGATGGAGTCATTCGCCGCTACAAAAAAGCAATGAAGAAATTTTCTAAATGTGGATCCATGAAAAGGGCCTTCTCTGCGATCAATGTTGACCGCAACACAATCGCAAGAACAGCAATAATTGCTGAGCTTGCTATCACCTTTCCAGATGTTTACAAGGGGCTTCTCGGTGATGGAGACCATACTAAAATCAGTGAATTTGCAGAATGCTGTAGGAGAGCTATAACCAAAGAGATGGCTGAAACAATCACAGCCAAAAAAAAGGGGGGGTAAACTCCTCCCAATAGTGTATAAGTACACTTAAGTGACAACCCATATTAATGTTAAGAAGTTCACCTTAAAGAACAAGTGTTACTGATTTGTTTGTTTTTTTTTTTGGTTTTTTTTAATTGAGTTAAGTTGTAAGTTTTATAACAGTTTTTCAGTATTTTGGATGGTTTATTTTAGCCTATGTTAATTTGTTATTGGGGCCCTCTGTGGGTGGTAAGTAATCCCATGTTTAAAATTGGGGGGAAACTCCTCCCAATAGTGTACAGTACACTTAAGTGAAAACCCGCGTTTGAAATTGTTGAATAATAAAACGATGTTTCATGACTTCATTGTTGCTTTTGTTAAGGTATTAATATTATTTTATCTGACTGTGTCACATAATGACATCTTAGTTACTATTTTAAAGGGTTTCACTTTACTTCAGGTCATGGAAAATAGACATTTTACTGTCATTACATCATCTGACTGTGTTATAACACATAATGACATCGTCATTACTAATCCAAAGGGTTTCACTTTACTTCAGGTCATGGAAAAGAGACATTTTACAGTTATAATGGTCTAATGACATCAATGACACTAACCGCAAGTAATAAAAGTAAATATAATTGAAAATAATTTATGAATGTTTAAAAATGTTGCACACGGTGACTTAGTGGCTAGCATGTTTGGCTCACAGCTACAAAGTCCGAAGTTGAAACCCTAGGGTGGACTCTTATGTCCTTTCTGTGCGGAGTGTTTTCCTGGGTTTCCTCTGGGCGCTCTGATGTCTTCCCACAATGTAAAAACATAACCATTTTCTTGAATGGAATTTTGAGATTGCTCCATAGGAGAGAATGGGAGTGTGAGTATTGTCAGTGTGTTTCACCCCTCAATGGACCGGTTCCCTGTCCAGGGTGTACCCCCCACCTATCGTCCGAAGGATGCTGGAGATAGGCACCAGCAGACCCCCATGACCCTGAAACAGGAGTAAGTGGGTCAAATGATGAATGGATGGATGTTTGATAATCGCACTTGTTATGACATGTTAATGTCACATGGTCATAATGTAAAAATTGGTAGGGTATTTTGCCCTGATGAATGTCAAGTTGTCATGACAAAGACAATTTTTGGTCATTTTGTACACACTTAATGACAAGTTGTCATATTAAAGACAATGGGTGGTGGTTTTGTCCTGGCTAATGACAAGTTGTCATGACAATGCTTTCTCAAGAAATGCAAACATAGCTCCAAAGGTGTCATAATTTAGCGAATGACACTTAATGACAGACTTCATGACACATTATTAATGCTAATGACATGTGTCATGTCATAATAATGACAGTGTAATGTCAGGCTTATGTATACCCCTTCAAATAAAGTGTTACCGGCTCTTCTCCCCAGCTGTTCAGATTGTTTGGATGGTCAGCTGTAGGAAGTGTTGTAGTGTGGTAATTTCACCTATAGATGGCACTGTTTGATATTCCTGCACAGAGTGTCTCTCTGTCTTCTGTTTGTCTGTTGTGACGCAGTAGTCAATAAAGTTGTTTTATGTCTAACTCTGCATCAGGTTATGGGCCCAGGTCGATGCTAAAAAAATCTGTCTTTACACAGAGCTGTGTGGAATAAACAGTGTTGTGGGACTGCACAATGGATGAGAAGCTGTTTATAGACAAGCTGAGCGGACCGGAGAACTGGGCGACATGGAAGTTTCAGATGGAGCACTTGCTGAAAGCTAAAGGGCTATGGGGTATGCTAACGGAGACGGATATGTTAGCCGCAGATGCTAATGCCAATGCACAAGCTGAGTTCACCAAACGGAGAGAGAGAGCATTCTCTATGCTAGTGCTGAATGCAAGTACACCCCAGTTGTATCTTATAACAAGCTGCCAGTCTCCCAAAGAAGCATGGACTACGTTGAAAGCTCATTTTGAGAGAGATACGTTAGCAAATAAACTGTTCCTGAAGAAAAAATATTTCCGGTGTGAAATGAAGGAAGGAGATCACTTAAATGAACATTTAAAGGAAATTTATTTTATTTATTTATTTATTCAGTTCATTTCCGACATGGTTGCAATCACAGAAATTCATTTTGACATTCAAAGCAGAATCACATTTTTTTTTTTTTTTTTGTCCTTTTGCATGCCGGAAAGGGCGACGGAAAAAAGCATTATGCTTATCCAGATCCGTCCGATGATTTGAACACAGATAATTTTACATCAAACCTCATTTCTTCCCTTGTCAAACATTCTCATCTTCTTCATATATTTCATCATTAATGTTTTTTTTTTTTTTTGTCCTTTTTTATGTGATGTGTTCTCGTCTGCAGTCATTGTTCCTGCTGTTACTCCACTTCACTGTCCTTTTTCTCCGTATCTCCTCGAGCTTTCTTTTCCAGTCGTTGTTTACGTTCCTCCAACTCTCCAAACGAAAAGTTCTTCTTCTTTCGGAGAACCTTCATATCCTCTGAGAGTCGCCTCAGCTTACGATCCATCATGAAAGTGCTCACTGATCAGCTATCAGCAATAGGAGCTGTAATCGAAGTTGTAACACTTTTAGGCAGTTTACCACCAAGTTATGCAACTATTGTCACTGCACTAGAAACAAAGATTGACAGTCTGACACTGCAGTTTGTTCAACAAGCTTTAATAAATGAAGAGCAAAAGCAGGTGAATGCTAATGAAAGCTAGTGTTGTTACGTCGGCTGGTGCATCAGCCATGTCATCACAGTTTCCAGGAAATCTGCAGAATAACTCCAGGTCAGGAGGAGCAGAAAAAACAAACACGTGGCGGTGTTACAAATGTGGAAAGGAGGGTCATATTAAGCGCGAATGTCCAACTTTGAAACATAAAGTAAAAAAGAAAAAATCACAAGGCTAAGAGCATGGTGTGTGACGATGCAGAAAATGAAAGTGCTTTTGTCACTAACGAGGCAAATCTGATTGACGGATCACAACAGAGTGAATGGTTGATTGATTCGGGCGCATCAAAGCCCATGACGTGTAATAAAGAAATTCTTCAAGAGTACCAAGAATTTAAAAAAACGCAGTCTGTGAAACTCGGTGACGGCAGAGTAGTTGACGCCCTAGGAATAGGAAACATTAACATGAAAATTAAGCATCATAGTGATGGACCAGTGGAAAGATTTAAGTGCAGACTCGTCGCCAAGGGCTACTCACAGTTGCTGACTATGATGAGACTTTCTCACCAGTAGTACGATTTAGCTCTATTCGTACACTACTTTCCTTTGTTATTCAAAACAATCTACATGTGCACCAGATGGATGTTGTCACTGCATTCCTCAATGGACATCTAAAAGAAGAAATCTTCATGGAGCAGCCAGAGGGATACATCAAACCAGGGCAAGAACATCTGGTATGTAAACTAAAAAAATCAATCTATGGACTGAAGCAGTCTCCTCGTTGCTGGAGCAAAGCTTTCACAAAGTTCATGATGGAACTTGACTTCAAACAAAGCACATCAGATCCCTGTGTATTTGTGAGAACAAGAAAAGAGCTTGAAATACTCGCAGTTTATGTGGATGATCTCATTTTGATTACAGAGTCAACTGAGAGCATGAAAGAGCTGAAAACTGCTCTCAAGGAGCACTACAAGATGAAAGACATGGGTGAGCTGTCCTACATCCTGGGCATCTCAGTGGTTCAAGACAAAGAAAATTAATGTGTCTTTCTCCATCAGAAGCATTATATACACTCAAAAAAACAACTCTTTGAATGAACATAAAAAAATCATGGAAAGTATTTCCACATAATTAAATGGCTTTCTTTCAGCATTAAGCAATTTTGTTAGTCCAACTTGATGCACTTGACTTGGTTCAACACTATATATTAGGGTTGATTTAACTTATTTTCTAGGTTTGGGACCTACTTAATTTAGATGTGTTGGATCAATTAATTCATTAGGGTTGATTTAACTTGATTCTTAGGGCTAGAACTGACTAAATATAATAGTATTAGATCAACTAATTTGACATTAGTGAAATTACAAAACTATCTTAAGTTGATCCAACCCAAGTAAAATAAGTTAGCCCAACAGAAATGGTTAATGCTGAAAAAAAGCCATTAAATCACATGGAAATACTTTCCATGATTTAATTAAGGTAAGTTAAAGAATGCAATTCAAGTGTAAACACTTAAAGGTTTGCAGTGAATAGTATCAACAAAGACTACAGACTGCTTGGTGTCATGGGTAGAAAGAAAAGACAAATAGTAGATATTGCCATAAAAATGTATTTTGTCAAAAGTGCAAAGTTTTACACGAACAGTTGCTTGCCACAGAAAAAAAATTGTTAAAACTTTTTTTAAATGACAATCTGGTGTAATACAGCATACACCGCTTTTTTTCCCCTTTTTTTTAAGTGCCAAGAGAATGAATTATAGCACCTAGTGCTATGAAGGAAAAAATCATAACATGTAGATGCTGCCACAAAACTTTTTTTCTCCAAATAAACAATAATGCAACAGTTTTTGCACCTGTATGTGCTGTTGAACTTACTGAAACACAGGTTAACAGAAGAACATGTTCATACCACATTTAGGGGATTTACAGTAAAAAACCAGTTCCAATGTAACTAAGAAAAATAAAAGTACTTCTTAACCCCCACCTGAACCAAGCACATTGTCTCCAGTTTGGCATTACCCAAATCTAAAAGCTGGAAAGCTCATAACAGCAACAAAATTGTGACAAAAGAGTAAGAGGTAAGAGGTTTTGACAATCTGTGTCAGGGACTCCTTCACAGCAAAAGGCACATTTACCAACCCATCGAGTACTTCCACCCCCTCCAGAATGATTCCAACATCCTCAGGGTCATCACCAGGCTGCGCTCCTTCATGTCGCATGACAAAGATTCCAAAGACCGTCTCTGCCATGGCCGTTCCAATGTTTTCGTCAGCCGTCTGACAAAAAACAAAACAAAAACATTAACAAAGCTCCTTCATCAGCCGTCCAGACATGGATCTCTTTAACTTCATGTCTCTGTGACATGAAGTTCCGTGATTGGAAGGAAGAGACAGAAGGAGTTAAAGAATAACTAACACCTGGACACAATTTTGTTGTACAATGAAAAATAAAGCACTTATGTACTTACTTACAAGATTACAAGAGACGGGGTGTGTCAATGTAGGATTACAAAATACATTTTGAGCAATGATACACCGATCATGCCAGTTGGCCAAACACATTTTTCTTATGTGCAGGTATCAATTTGTAAGTTAAGTGATTTGTTTAGAAATGCAATGCAGTTGGCAAGTAGGTAGATTTCAAAGAGGTTTTTAAGACCTTATCTTTCCAAATTTTACAGCTGATTGGAACCCAGAGGAAACCCCATTCATACCAAATGATCAAAATCTCAGCAAACATAAAAGATAAACATACCGTGTATTCCTTAACCAGCTTCTCCGGATCTTCATTCAAGTAGACACAAAGACCTTTGAGGACGCATTCTCGTCTGACGTCAATGCTGTCCGTCTAAGTATTCAGATCAGAGAGAAAATGCAAAACAAAAAAACAAACAACGTTAGGAAAACCATCTCAACCTTCTAGCAGAGAAGGTTTTTACAAAGTTTAGACAACTTTTAACTAGTTTCACAGGAAGTCACAACTTTGAAGCCATTTAGAGATTAGAGTAGTAGTGAATACAGTGGTTCTCCAAAGGATTGTGAACCCGTCATGAATAGTCTGGCCTTTTCATAAAAGATTATTTGCACAATTTCAAACTGAAGCTTCTTTCCTGTAAATCTACCCTCTTCAGTTAAATTTATGAAAGTGTACAGGAATTGATTTGAGCATGTCCTTTACTTTTATAACATTAGCCATTTCCACAATGGTCAGGCTTTCAGTTAAATCGTAACCCCTACTTTAACTAAGCACATGTTCTCCAGTTTGATTTGACCCAAAGCTTCATCAAAAAAGTGGCAAAATAGCTACAAAAAAGAGACGTAAATGAGGATGAAAATGCAGCAAAACAGGCGACAAAGGAGCAACAAAAAACGCAACAAAAAAGCGTCCAAATGTATATGAAAAAGCAACAAAGACAAATGAGACAAGTGAAAAAGAGAATGCAGCAAAATGCATTAAAAAGCTACAAAAACACCAATAATATGATGAAAACGTGACGATATTGCGAGACAAAGTCTCAGATCAGTTTTTAAATAAGGTTGTAAGCTCCAGTAGAGAAGCTTTTAGATTTGGGTAAAGCTGAACAAGAGATAATGTGCTCAGTTTAAGTGGGACTTAAGAGGTTCAGTTTAAAAATATGACAGCAGTACAGGTTGAACAGTTTTGTTTTTTCCATCGTTATCATACCTGGGTTATGGGTACCATGATGTTCTTGATTTTTCTCCCTTGAACACCACCTTTCTTGGCATACACCTTGAGCAGATTTGCAGAGTGAGCATCCAGCTCAGCAAAGAACTTTGACTGCAGATGCGTTGTTGTGATTCTCTTGAATTCGGAACTCACCTACAACAATAAAAAAAAAAAACAATGGTAAACAGGACTCAACTCTGCCTATTTTGAGATCAATGTTACATTTGATATGGCAGTACATCTTCTTACTCTTAAGGAGTTTTGCATTTCTCTAATGTAGCACTGTGTATTAAATTAGTATCAGTTTATTACGTCAAACATTCATTCTTACCTCACGCACATGGAAGAGAGCCGGCCACCTTGTCTTGAAATCTGCAATCATGGGTGCCTCTCGTACTACCTCTTCCCTTCTGAGTGCGAAGGTCTTGTCCATCATCCTCGCCACCTTGTCGTCATTATTTCTTTTCTGTACTTCTGACAGGAGGGCCACTCTTATCACTTCTAGCGTCTCTGCTGTTTCATCAGTTGGATAGGCTGGGCAATAATTCACTTCTGCTTTTTTTGGCCTCTTAACACCATAGGCAGGACTGACTTTGCCTTCAGGCTTTTGTTTTAGGGAATTCAATGTAACTTCAGGGCACCCAAGCCCCCTGAGCTTTGTTCTGTAGTTAGCGAGTTTATATTTCAAGCTTGCCTTCCAGCCGCCATATCCAGAGACAGAACCTGGCTCTTTCAAACATGGATGCTTTGACATAAGAGCTTCTGCCACGGCGTCAAACTTTGAGTCAGAGAGGTACACTTTGTACTGAATGATCTTTTCAGCTAAGCCATTAAGAATGGCAGATTTTAGTTTCACATCAGGATTGAACAAAGTTCCGGTTGCTTTGAAAGCAGCATTGGCCCTGTCCAGCTGTAGCTCAGCATCATAGGAGAACCTGGGAACCTGGAAGACCACTGGCCATGCAGTCGATCTTGAGGAGGTGGACTCGGGAGAAGATAGTATGTCTGTATCAAAAGAGCTACCAGATGAAACGGAGGAGTCATTTGGAGAGCAGGATGACGACGAAGCTAAGGAAGGAGGTGGTGCGGAGGGAGGGGGTGTGGAGCCACCAGGTTGGGCATCTGAAATATAGATGACCTTAATGGTACCTTTGTCCTGGACATCCGACATTGACAGCAAGTTGCTGAATTCATTCCCAAATTCTGCATCCATGAATTGAAGCCTGAAAACCCCTTCTATTCCACACTGTCTCTTAATTTGCTGTGCGAGTTCATTGACAGACTCTGGAATCCCATCTAGAAGAATCAATCTCTGGGAATTGTTGTCTCCTAGTATAATTCTGAGCTTCACCGGAGCAGCCATTACACAACAGACTGTGTAAAGAATATGGAAAAAGAATATTGTAAGTTTAAACAAGAGTACATCTGAATTTTAATAGCAATAAGGACAAAAGACTCATCTATTATGCATTATCTCTCATCAATCCCTCATCTGTTCTCTCTCTCCTCTCTCTCCCTCTGAAGGTTACCCCACTTTATAAATGTATGTGTCTTTTTAACGTCACCATTCTGAGATGTCCCACAAAGTAATGTTGCCTATGACGGTGCTGTAGTCTCATATGTTTTAGTAGCTCAAATCTACCGGATAGAGATACGTTACACTCCTTACAGTTCCACATCTCCTCACCTAAAGAAATTCACTGTTTCAGGTCGACGAATTTTTCGAGCAGGCACTTATGCAGTTGAATGGCAGATACAGGCGTGGTCAGACAGGACACTCTTGCGGTCAGAAGTTGCTGTAATAAATTGAGAGAACAATTAATAATTAAATCAATTAATGCCCATGAAAAAAAGCATGTAATCACTGACAGACGTGGATCTACAGCTCACAGACAGACTAGGAATTGATCAATAAACAGACATGAGTTCAAAACATAACCTTTTAAAAATGATATTACAGTGTTTTCATGTTAACAAGACAGAAAAGTCTCATGTGTATCCGTATGCATTTCAAACATAAATGAGCCATAAAAAACATGATTATGATAAAAGTGCTCTCGTGACTGATATTTCTAGCACCGTTTCTGAATGTTTTGTATCATTGTAATATGAAATGGCTTTTCTTGTACTTTGAGTCATGTTATCAAATATTTTCAAATATGATATTCTGTTTCCAAGAAATTAAGAGGAAATTTACTCATTATTACATCTCATTTTTTATAGACAGACTTTTACACAGCAGATTAATTAATAATTAAGTTTCTTTACTCGTTTACATTTTCTTGAGCAAAGTCGAATTCCCTTTAAACAAAAAGTTATAGCTGACAGAATCTAACATATGAATTTTATTTTTTTATTGCACTGTTCATCAGAGACAAAACAGTCCATGTCCACAATTTACTCATTGCCTGTGCTGTATTCATTTAATGAATAGTACTTATCACTAATTGGCCTCTTTTTGCTTTTGTACAACTGTGTGGATTTCCCTTTACGTGTGTTTTGTAGACAAGAGCAACTTAGCCATTTGCCTAGACCACAGCATTTCGATTATTTTTGCTCCATCTAAATTTCGTTCAATATGGACATGCTATATCTCTATCATTTGCATTTTCTGAGTACTTTTTAGTCGCTGGGTTAGTTTTGCAGATACATTAACCCTCTGGGGTCTAAGATGTTTTTGCTGTTTTTTCATTGTGTTTGATTTTATCTTTATATATATATATATATATATTATATTATATACATATCTTTATATTTCATATATGGAAATCCATAAACCTTGCATGTTTGGTATCATTTTTTTCAGGAGAACCTCCCAAATATGACTGAAGTATTTTCTTTAATACGGCATACTGTATTACACAGTGGATCTAAAACCACTATGAAAACGAAAATTTGAGTGGGAAAAAGTTAGTTTTTTTTACTATAAAAGTCAAACATTTTTAACGAATCATTTTTATTGCTTGCAATCTATATAGCAAATCTAAACTATATATTTCAAAAACTTATAAACAGATGAATCAAAAAACACAGTTATATATAGCTATTTACAGTGAAATGGAAGCAATGTCTCAGGTGATTTTGTACAACTATTTACAAAAAAGTATGATTCACAAATACAGGGAAAGGCAAATTATTTCTGCCTCATTGTGTTGATATAAAACAATAAACTAATATACTAGACACTACACTCTAATATCACTCACTACACACTAACTAAACAGTCAAATCACAGTAATAAGCACTATAATCTCAAATCTCTCAACTCACCCTCTCTTTCTCTGTCTCTGTTTACCTGACGCTTGAAAACAAAAATACCGCTATATGTGGACATGATGATTGGACAATGGCCTTCTTGCTTCACAACACTTTCGCTTTCGTTTTAGACGCGCTCTTCCTGCACGGACAGCTCAAGAAAATGTCACAAAAAAACACACGCACATTTTCCCTCATAACTCCACTTCTATTTGGCCTATCAACATGATTTAAAAACTGGTTTGTAGTTTGACATCCGCACTTTCGACACGGGTTGAAACGGAGATCTAAGGACGCGTAAAGCGGCTTAACAATCGCCCAAGCCGCTAATGTTGCTAACTAGCCGGCTAGCGGCTAGTTAGCAACATTAGCGGCTTGTAAGCACTGCAGACCCAGCACTGAGGCACAAAAAGACAACATTTAGCTCTGGTTAAATCTAGCACTGGTTCTGAGTTAGGTAGAGATCTGTAAGTAAAACCGCTCTATGAGGAATATTGTATTTCCATGGAAGAATTCACCAGTGTGTTGCTCTTAGCTCTCACCTGAGAGGAGTGTCCCGTAGGTGCGCTGCGCCGCACACCAAGTGGTATCAGTTACTTTTATCGAGACCACATTGCACCCTCCAGTGCAAAGCACATCTGATAAACTTCAGTAGCTTCTCGGTCACTCGTACAGATGCGCCTTTTTTTTTTAAAAAAAATGTACTGTCTGTGGACAAAACAGAGACAAAATAAAAGAAACACAAAATTAAAAAAAAAAAAAAAAACTGTCGCACATGCAACCACTTTAGCCTCAGTCTAGATCCTTGTCAGACGGTCGACTGTCAATATTTTTAAAAACAAACTATAATTTTGACTAAATATCGCTATAAATTATGGACTACTGCTATTTCTGCATAGTATTTCGTTTGCATTAAGATGGATGACAATAGATTTCTACTTACCAATTCCATGTGCACAGCAAAGGAGGTCGTCGTCCCATGTTTCCTTGTAAAGTATCGCGAGAGCAGGGTCTTCTCGTTCAATATGCGCTTTGCTTTTCCCGCCCACCATAAGGACGCAATTGCCTCACTTTATGCCAACATGAATGAATCTAATAAATTCAATTAGTTGTCAGATTTCATGCATTCATCATGATTTTATCATGTTCATCTTGGAAACATAAAATTATAGCTTTAATTATACATGTTACACTTTAGTAAATGTAACAGCCCACCAGTTTGCCTTTTTTGAGTGTAGAAGCCATTCTGAAAACATTTGGAATGAACAATGCAAATCCTGTAGCAACTCCTGCTGATGTCAATGTAAAACTGAAAAAGATGGATGGTGTTAGTAAGCCAGTACAGCAACAAGAATATCAGTCAATGGTTGGAAGTCTGCTGTATGCTGCAATGGCCACACGACCAGACATAGCTCAAGCTGTGAGTGCTGTATCAAAGTTCAATGCAAATCCCAATGCTACACATCTGACTGCTGTGAAGAGGATATTCAGATACTTAAAGGGGACAGTGAACTTTGTACTGAAGTATGAGCGGTCGGAGATTGGAGCTTTGATCGGATTCTCAGATGCTGACTGGGCTGGAGATCAGGATGATCGACGTTCGACAACATGTTCCTACTAAACTGAGGAGCCGTGAGCTGGCTCAGCAAGAAACAGGCAACAGTTGCACTTTCAACAGCTGAGGCTGAGTATGTCGCACTCAGTCAAGCTGCTCAAGAAGGTATCTGGCTGAGACGCTTACTGTGTGATGTTGGAATGGAGGCCACGCCCACAGTGATCATGGAAGACAACCAAGGAGCCATTGCAATCGCAAAGAATCCGGTTGATCACTCCAGAACTAAACACAGACATTCGCTACCACTACATCCGTGAATGTGTACAGAATGAACAAATAGAGCTATGTTACTGTCCAACAAATGACATGAAAGCAGATATCTTGACAAAGCCTTTGGCTAAACAGAGGTTTGAAAAACTGAGAGAAGAGAGTGGTGTTTTTTCTTCTTAAGAGGTTGTGCTTGACAGGTGAACGCCGAACGCTGCCTGGTCAAAGTAATAAAAGGGAAAAAAAAAAATTGTTAAGAGTTCCAGTGAAATCGCTGTAAACAAAAATGCTCTTAAAAGTGATTGTAATTGTAAAAGAGTTCCAAGAAAAAATCCCTGTAAACAAAATTGTTTTCCTGAAGGTAATTGTGAATGTTAAAGTTTTTTTTTTGTTTAAAAAATATAAGCCACAATGACAAAAGTTTTTTTTGGTGTGAGAGCAAAGGAGAGCATTGGCTCTGTATTATTATTTGAATGATTTCAAATACTAGTGTAAAATTAAGTGGCAGTGTTGTAGTGTGGTAATTTCACCTATAGATGGCACTGTTTGATATTCCTGCACAGAGTGTCTCTCTGTCTTCTGTTTGTCTGTTGTGATGCAGTAGTCATTAAAGTTTTTTGTCTAACTCTGCATCAGGATAAAATGAGGACCTGAATTATAATTAGATAGAAACTACAAAACTAAGAGGGCAGTGTTCACCACAAACAATCATAGAAGTACTTGATCAATTATTCACATCAAACTCAAGCTTTAAAGAAGGCCAGCACATGGTGCAGAACCTTCTGAATCCAATTTCTCACAGCAACTGAATGAAGAGTGAAAATCCTCCTTATATAGTCCAGTCCAGCTGATTGTCAACAACTCACAGTCGTGCTCAACTCTACAGGTGCAGCAGATCTCCCTGATTGACATGATGAGCTGGACATAGATGTGCACTTTGTACCAATCTGTAACAGTATGGTAAATCCCCCAATAGATCCCCTGGAATTATCAAACATTTTGGCCTCAGTAAAAGATAACCAACAATTTGATCTTGTCATGGCAAATTTTATATTCATCATCATATCCTCAAATGTATGTTCATGTGTACAATTTGTCATGTTTTAATACATGACGACTCCATTAATCTTTACACTTTTGAACAGCTGAATCATGATTAAACAGTACAGATCGTATTATTCTCAGTGCAGCACAGTCTCTGCCAAGGACATACACTGACGTACACACTTATCAAGACAGATAAAGACTGGAGCCAAACCTTCTCATAACATCTTCATCATCCTCCAACATTGCCACTATGGGCATCTGACTCCCTCCCTTTTGTCTCTCACTGCTGGGACCTTTTCTTATCTGTATAAAAAGCTTAAGCTTTGAAACTGTTGAGGCGGGGCGCGGCACTTCCTTCGGACGTCCGCCTGGACGGACGCTAATTTTGTTTCACTTTGTTCCATTTTGTACCTTTTTTCTTAGTTTAGAATAAACATTTTTTATATAAAATCATCGATGCTTCTCCTGGATTCCATCATTCAACCAGAGCAATGAATCATGTCTCAAATGAGGTCAACCGTAAATTCTGCCGTAACGATTGGCGATCACGAACAGGACCATCTTCTGTCCACCCCTCGGACAGAGACTGGATCACGAACCATCGGTTGAACCTCAAACACCAATTCGGACTAAGGTAAAGCTGCCTTTATAAATATATATATATATATATATATATGTAAATTTTCATTTACATATATGTATATATATTCGCTCTGTGTTGATTTTTTTTTTGGAACCAGTCAAGCATTGTATTGATTTTCAGCTCTGAGCTTTGATTTTGATCCTCAGCTGTTCTGTGTTTTGACGCAGTGAATAGCCATGAGAAAGGCTCAAATGGTTGAGGTTCTGTGCTTTTTAATGCTGTAGGTTCTCTCTGGTTTTCTTCGGGCTCGGATATTTTGTTTAGGCATAAAATACGGCTGGTCATTATTTACTTTGGTTTTGTTCGGACACCCACAGCCTGTGAGGTCCTGACCATAGATAGACGGGCAACCAAAGTTTCCAAAACATCCCAGCGGTGCCAAGATCTGAGTTCACCTCTGTACCGAAAGCAAAATAGATTAAAACCCCGAATCTAACCTAAATTGTGTTTCTGTGAATCAAACAGATGAACAACCCAATAAACAAATAATATATGCATACGCATATACAATCTTGGTATGATGTGAACTCAGATCATGCTTTCAGGCGAGTTTTACTTTTTTTTTTTATCTTTGTTTTTATTTTGTTTAAACGTGGAATCAGATTTCTCCCTTTGGCTTGGCTTTAATGCTTTCATTTGGACGAGTGTCAGCTTTTGAGAAAGGGAGAGAAATACAGAGAGCCAAACACACACACACGTCGCTGCTGTGTTTTTCTTTTTTTTTTGGACGTGTGAACACACACACACACACACACACACACACACACACACACACACACACACACACACACACACACACACACACACACACACACACACACGTACAGAGAGAGAAAGGGAGAGAGAGAGAGCACACACACAGGCACGCGCACGGGCGCACGCACACGCCACACCCATCCCAAGAGAGAGGTGGCGCCCCTCACTGGCCAGTTTAGTGCACTACACACTTGTGACACAACATTGTGATTTCTCACTTCTCCCCTGCCGATAGAATAGTGCCATTACACACAGACTATTTTTATTTTTATTTTAAATTTTATTTTGATTTCATGTTTGATGGGCAACACACACTCAAACACACACTCAAACACACACTATGATGAATACAGTATTTCATTTTATTTTATTTTAATATTACTGTTACCATCATTATCATTTTTTATTACTTAAATTGTTAGTTTCTGTTGGCTTTGTGGTTGCCCCCTGAAGAAACGACATCTTCAATGAAAGAATGAAATCACCTTCAACTCTTACGCTAATGGAATGTCAACATCATTCAAAGGACCAAGCATCAGAAGGAAATGGACAATCAAAGGTGTGTGACCTTTCAGGACTCAAGGACTCAACTCCCATTCAGCAAAGCAATGCTGAAATAACTCGCTCAGTCCCAAGTCAACTCTTCATCGTCTATGAATGGGCCGCATGCCAATGCCCCATCATCAAAGACTGAGAACCTGTGGGCGTCGGAGTGGACACTCCCCCCACCAATGAGTTGCGAGTTAAACGCCACGACTACTGCCTGAATGATGGGCAGCAACTGCAGACTGGTCACACGTCTGCTGGAAATCTTCACCAAAAAGACACTGTTTCAAAAGCCACAAGGATACCAAG
Source organism: Gouania willdenowi (assembly GCF_900634775.1). Classification (NCBI taxonomy): domain Eukaryota; kingdom Metazoa; phylum Chordata; class Actinopteri; order Blenniiformes; family Gobiesocidae; genus Gouania; species Gouania willdenowi. The sequence continues at coordinate 64,415 of NW_021145064.1, read as the reverse complement.
CCACAAGAAGTCCACCACAGCCTTTGGTGGTAGTGCGCACGCACACGCACAGGCACGCGCACGCACAGAGCTAAATCACTTTAGCCTTGAACTTTGGCATGGAGGGGGACAACTAGCAAATAGCCAACAAGCTTCTCCTTCGCACAATACTAACCCCTCTATCTTCTGACTGTGCACTAGATTATTTTGTTTTCATTTATTCTCTCACACGCAGACAGACCAGACATACAGTCACACACCCACATTCACAACTATGAGAAACACAGGACCACCAGAACTTCACACAGAACCCTTCTGTTTGCCACATGAGATCAAGTGTGCCCATCATTTATCTTTGCTTTTATTCATTATGTTGCTCATTTATTTACACTGCTTTGGCCTTTATGAGAAAACAACAAACAAAGGGGAAGAAAATAGTGTTACTAAAAGGTTGTTTTTGTTTGCTTTTCTTTCATTTATTCTCTTGATTGAGGGGAGGCCCCCCACAATGCAAGATATGGTTACATCCGCTGAAGACAGAGCCCTCTGTTGCCTCAGCTTTTGGAGCTGAAGTTTTAATTTTTATTGGCCATGATTTTTTTGAGCTCACACGTTTTTTCTCCTTTGTTATTTCTGAACGATTCTTCTTTTTCTCTTTTGTTTTTACTCAATTTCAGGAAAATTGAGACAGAGATTGAGGACTGCAGCCTCAACAAGTTTAAATTTTGACATTTTTTTTGACCGATACCCTCGTAAACAATCTGTACCTTACCCTTTTTGAAGCTGCTTGCGACAGACAGCCTAGTTCAACATTCATTGTTTTCATTTTGCGCGCTTCCCCCTTAACCGCGTCGGACTGTCTGGCCGGCCCAAAGCCACTCGACAGCATGGGGGGGGTACCAAATTTTTCCTGAGAAAAAATGTCCCATTAGTTGCTATGAGTACATAGGCAATTACTTTTCAAACAAGAAGTCCTGGTTTAATGTGCAGAAAAAGGATAAACCTTGCTAGGGAAAGCACTCTTCGGGGGATAGCGGTCCACCTGATTTGATACATGCTTGGTAACCGAGTACCGTTCTGAACAAATTTCTACGTTCCCTTAGAGTGAGGGTTATTAGAGGTTGCGTGCTCCGTTCAATGTTGAGTGATATTAGAGGTGCCCAGAAAGTTCTGACAGTTGAGTTTCCCTCAGGTTGCAGACCGAGGTTGAGTAGACTGCCGATTCAGAGGTTTTTTTCTTAGACTTCTGGAGTTTATGGTGGTTGAGTTATTCCCAAACTCTTATTCTTCAAGAGTGGCGGTTGAGTAGACTGCCGATTCAGAGGTTTTTTTTTCTTAGACTTCTGGAGTTTATGGTGGTTGAGTTATTCCCAAACTCTTATTTTTCAAGAGCGGTGGTTGAGTTTCCTGCTGATTCAGAGATTCTTTTTTACATTTCTGGAGATGGACAGCGGTTGAGTTTCCCCCGCGGACCGGGGTTGAGTTTGGTTATTGTGCATGGCCGTGCGATTGCTGCCTGATCAGCAGCTAGTAGACTGTCAGTACTGCAAGGGACAATACTCTAAGTGTAGACTCCGCCAAGGCGGAAGTAAAAAGGAGCGTACCTCTTAGTAATCAGACGATACCAGTAAAAAGCAATTAATTAACACTAAAAGGTTGCCAAGCATGGGGGGGCAATAAGAGCTCATTGACCCCGAGAGATGAGGTGGACTGGCTATCGCCATTGGTGGGTTAGATGAGACCTATATTCCACTTAGACACTGCAGCAAAACCTTGTGAATGCATGGACGTGAAAATTGAGGCATGAACGTGTGCGGTGCATGAGTGACTGAATGATGACACGTTACGTATGCCTGAGAGAACCGCGTTGTGAGTGCGAATGTGCCGTGGACGTGTCATTGAGTGATTGACCGATGAATGGCTGTTTGACCACACATGTTCCTCTGTTTCACCTTCTTTTCCTCCTGGGTTTTGATGCACTTGATCTTCTTCCTGTTTTTGCCAATTATGTAGTGGGGTGTTCAGAAAACACTGCTGCTTGTTAAAAGAACTATGGTTTTAGGCCTTGGGCCTTCTAAAAAGTTTACCAGGTTTTAAAGGGTTTTTTTTCTGGGTGTTTAAAAACACCAAACGACATTTTTTATATATGATACCACTTTCAGTGGAATGACTGGCTTTGACCTTGACTGACCTTACATGTTCAGTGTCCATGTTTTTTGTTGTTATATGTGTATACTCGTTGTGGTGTGCACTTGTCTATGTCTTCGTCTTAGTTGTTGTTATTATGTAGCTTTTTTCCAAAATACAGGTCGCTGTAAGGAGACGAATCAGATCCAACTAAAGAAAAGAGATATTGTAAATTATCCAGTTAAGTCTTAATGGTTTCCTCTCTTTCTGTTTCTGAGTGTTTCCTAACAGAATGCCACCGCCTTCTCGACTCCGGTCCTTCCTCCAGCCGCCATGCCTGGTCACTGCTTGTTATGATGAAGGATGAGAATTAAAGGGAAGTATTGTCCATAACTGTAACTGGGAAGCAAAGGGGAAATAGATTGAAATAGACACGTGACAATATGACATATTGTGGATGTTCTAACATAATATCTATTCCAGAGACTACAGCGACTTCCAATCCAACTGCAAAAGTGGGGACAGATCTTCAAATTTCCAAAAGGAGCGTACAGTTGACCCTGGCTTTGACCTTTATGGCTGAGGAGAAGGAGGTCGAGGAGGTTGGAGGGCACAAAGGCAGGCGGACACAAGAGAGAGGAAAACGGAGACACATCCAAAATGATCAGATAAGTGATTTTCCAATGATATTTATCATATGGTTTTAAGAATCCAAATGTATTCTTATGTAAAAAAAGGGAAGGGAGGGGCCAACGTCCCTCTGATTTTTTATTTATATTTTATCATAGGAAAATATACATCAAACCCTCCAACTATTTTCTTCTTGTTCCACCAGCACTTAGCGTGCAAGACCATAAAACACCTTCACTGGGTTTAGACACTTTTAAGGGAAAAATTAAGTGTTCTCAACATTGGGTTGGTGGCCCAATCTGGGTCGCCTGAGATTTAAAAAGGGTCCTCCTGAAATTCTTGATAATTGATTGAAATAAGAGATAGTTTAAAGTTGAGTAACTTCCAAGCATTTAAGGAAGCTCTCCAAACCGTGCTGGGGCTCGTCACCCCTACGAATGGGATAAATACAGAGAGCAAAAGACAATTTGATTGTTCGACTCAACTTAACTTTAATTCTGTCTAACCTTAAAGGGCCAATAATCTCGCTAAACTCTGGTTCAGACACAGAATAGGAGACACTTTTGCCACCAATTGACCTTCAAAATTAAGTAAATTACATCTCAAATAATAATTATGAGGGAAAATAATGAAATAAATGAACTGACAAATTCAGCTCTATAAAAGAATTGCTATGTAATTAGGTGTGGAGTGTTAACATTATTCAGAATAAATAAAGGATAGAATAAGATTTCTCCTTCACAAATAAGAGATAGCAAAGAAAATGAAACAAACAATTTAAATAAATAAATAACATTATTTATTTATTTGGTTAAACTCATTTAGCTTTCTCACATCTCCATGTCTCCCAATTGTATGTATTCATCTTGAGAAGACATGTAATCACACTCCACACTTCTCCGTCTGACTTGCATGTCCTTCTCCGTCCGACTTGCATGTCCTTGTAAACAGTGGTTCTCAAATTGCTTCTCACCAGGTAAGTAGATGTACCACAGATAATCACTGCAACTCCAGCTATGCTTCTTCTTACTCCAGGAAAAGAAAATTGAATTAATACTTCCTGCTTTTCTTTCAGCCTCATATTTTCCCACTCGCGAATGGGCTACAGAGCTAGCATGGCTAAAAGCTCACTAACCCACACCTAACCATTGTGTGATTGTGCACCTTTTAGGATCTGAAAAGCTCTCAGATCCTGACCTCTGACCTGTCTCTGCCTTCCTGGCCATACTAACTATTCATTTAGTTAGTTAACTAAACCTAACACCCCTAAACTTTTATTTTATTTTATTTTATTTTATTTTTTATTTTATTTTATTTTATTTTATTTTATTTTATTTTTTATTTTATTTTATTTTATTTTATTTTATTTTATTTTATTTTATTTTTTATTTTATTTTATTTTATTTTATTTTATTTATTTTGGGTGAGTGTTTTTCCCCCCCACCCCCTTTTTCTTCTGTCCAGGTACCAGCTAAAGCCTCAGTAGTGGGATCGCGCCTGTGTTCAGGTACCAGCCAATCCCAAGAGTTCTGTTTCGGTGTTTTTCCCCCTCTTCTGTTCAGGTACCTTCCGATCCCAAGAGAGGTTGCCAGGTGTGTGGAGACTACCCTTCCTCAGACAACAACCAATCATCTACAACGCCGACCGGAACGACCCACACGGCAGTGAAGGTCGCGGAGCAGGCAACATGGATCCAAGATGATTGCCGACACCAGCTGATGCTGAGACGGAGGCTGACCGAACAATGAAGGGGGAACCGACAAGGCCACTGAGACACACACACAAGAAAACTCTCTAGAACAAGGGCCTAGCTTTGTTTATAAGCCACACCAAATGCTCATAGCTAGGTTGAGGGAGCTATTGGTTACCCCAGTTACCACTGAACTCAGCCGATGAAGACGAGTGATGTCCTTGATGCAAATGATGATTTTTGCTTATCTAGATGCAATAAAGGATGATTTTTGATGATTCATGCCATTAATAATAATGATGAAGAAGTTTATTTCCACATTTTTCTTGATATATCTGTGCCTCACAAAAGAAGAATATATCCAATGTATGACAATAACGATGCTAATGGTTAACCCTGACAGACAGCAAAGGTGGAATATAATAATTTTGTTTCTTGATTTGGTCGTTGAGGCGACCAAAAGTGGGGAATGTCATGGCAAATTTTATATTCATCATCATATCCTCAAATGTATGTTCATGTGTACAATTTGTCATGTTTTAATACATGACGACTCCATTAATCTTTACACTTTTGAACAGCTGAATCATGATTAAACAGTACAGATCGTATTATTCTCAGTGCAGCACAGTCTCTGCCAAGGACATACACTGACGTACACACTTATCAAGACAGATAAAGACTGGAGCCAAACCTTCTCATAACATCTTCATCATCCTCCAACATTGCCACTATGGGCATCTGACTCCCTCCCTTTTGTCTCTCACTGCTGGGACCTTTTCTTATCTGTATAAAAAGCTTAAGCTTTGAAACTGTTGAGGCGGGGCGCGGCACTTCCTTCGGACGTCCGCCTGGACGGACGCTAATTTTGTTTCACTTTGTTCCATTTTGTACCTTTTTTCTTAGTTTAGAATAAACATTTTTTATATAAAATCATCGATGCTTCTCCTGGATTCCATCATTCAACCAGAGCAATGAATCATGTCTCAAATGAGGTCAACCGTAAATTCTGCCGTAACAATCTCATTTCACATTTTGTTGCTATTTTCCTGCATGGAAACATCAGTGACAGTGAAAGAATCTTGTCAAAAAATTGCAAATATGGTAAAAGTTGCATTTCTTTGCACTAGACAAATGTTTTAAGACCTTGATGTACTTTACCACCATGTAGACCCGTATTTGTGTGAATGTGGACAGAAAAACAGAAACAAACTTTATGTGGAGAACGATTAAAGACTCAGACTTTCTCAAATTCAGCCCAAAATAATACAAAAATCATGTAAAGTGTAAAGATCAGATGTATTTGATGTAAAGCTCTTTGTTGTTAGTATTTAGTAGTTCAGTGTGCTCACAATGACAATGTGTGTTTCTAAAGTGTGTTTATTTGTTAGTGTTGTGGTTGAATGAGCTTCTTTTGAGACGTGTATCAAGTGTTTTGTTGGTGAGAAACACTTTAGTGGATGACATTAACTGTTGAGCTGAGATGACTGATGGATATACAGGCTGTGTTTAGAGTTTGGAACATGTGACTTCAGTTTCAACCAATGCTTGTTAGCAATAAAAAAAACTGTAATGTCACAATTTCAGTGGAAGAACGGAACGTTCCATTCCTTCTATTTCTTTTCATTTGTTCTGTTTTCTTTGGGTCGTACCAAGTTTTCCTCTGTTTCTGTAACTTTACATTTACTAACGTCTGTTAGCGAAACTCACTAAACACTCAGATATTTGTTTTACAGGAAAACATACACAGAAATGTGATTTGATCCCAAACATGGTTTAGTCCGTGTCATGCAGATATTTCATGATTATTAGATTTTAAACGAGATTATGGTGAAATTTGGCCTATTTGTACATTTGCTAAATTTACTGAATATTCAGTCGCCTTCAGTGAAAAATAACATGTAAATGTGTCATTTTCTCCCAAAACATTAATGTGAGACATTTCTGTGTAAAACTGGATCCTGATTTTAAATGAAGAGAAAAACAAACAAGAACAAAAAATTACACGTTTTCTGAATTTCACAGATATCAGTCTATTCATTCAAAACAACTCAGGATTTTCCAACTTCCTACTTAAAAAAGTGACTTTGAACGCCACCTGAAGGCGGAGCTCCAACTCAGTAAAGTCAGGAAATAAAAATAATGTAATATTCTATCAGTCGCCATGTTTGAGATATTTCAACGTGTCGCTGATGAAACGTAGAATTACAGCTGCTTCCTGATTGGCTACAGTCATGAGTCAGCTTTACACACACACACACACACACACACGCACACACACACGCACACGCACACGCACACACACATACACCTGTCAAGAACTCACACATCTTGGTGAGCTCCTGTGCCACAGGATTGTCTCTTAAAGCACATTAATGTAGATCTGTGTGTAGCACTAACAAAGGCTTTAGGACGTCATCCTAAACAAATTGAGATTAAAACCTGGAATGTGAGAGAATTTGTTGCTTTTATTACTTCACGTTGCTGCTTTTCCTCCTCCAGACAAAGGTGTGTGTGTGTGTGTGTGTGTGTGTGCGTGCGTGCGTGCGTGCGTGCGTGTGTGTATGTGTGTGTGCGTGTCAATCAATCAATCAATCAATCTTTATTTGTATAGCGCCAAATCATAACCAATGGTATCTCAAGACACTTTACAGTAGAGCAGTCTTAAGGACGGACTCTTCGTTTTATGGATACACACATATGTATATATACGTATATACACATACATATGTATCCCACACCCAACATGAATTCATCATGGCGGCAAGGAAAACCTTCTGTTAAGCAGCAGGAACCTTGTGTGGATCCCATTCCTATGATGAAAAGCCATCCACGTTATGCTGTGTTGGGTGTGTGCAGAGGAAAGGGTGGAGACAGAGTTGCTGAGACTCTGTAACTCCACACTGAGGATCCCACGGACCTGCAAGACAAAAGCCAGAAGGAGTACAGGAGCAAACACACAAGGGAAGAAGCAGACATAGAGGGAGTGTTTGAAAGAGGAATGGGACCCTCTCCGGTCCCTCTCTAACCTAAATGACCTCTCTCTTAACGCCCTCTCCAACCTCTCTCCAACCGAGCATGCCAGACCCCCCCCCGGCAGTCTATGCCTATTGCATCTTAATTATGAGCTATGAGCTGGTTCCTAACTAAAAGCTTTATCAAAGAGGAATGTTTTGAGCATAACCTTAAAGGTAGAGAAGGTGTCTGCCCCCGAACCGTGGTTGGTAGATGGCTCCAGAGAAGTGGGGCCTGATAACTGAAAGCTCTTCCTCCTATACTACTTTTAGAGACAAATGGAACAACGAGTAGTCCAGCATTTTGAGAGCGTAGTGTTCTGGGGGGATTGTATGGCACTACAAGCTCCTTGAGATAGACTGGTGCCTGTCCATTTAGGGCTTTATAAGTGAGAAGAAGAATCTTGAATTCTATTCTATATTTTATGGGAAGCCAATGCAGAGAGGCTAATACAGGAGTAATGTGATCTTTTCTCCTAGTTTTAGTCAGTACACGTGCCTCAGCATTTTGAACCAGCTGAAGTGTCTTAAGCGACTTGCTCGGGCAGCCTGCTAAAAGAGAATTACAATAATCCAGTCTAGAGGTAACAGAAGCATGGACTAGCTTTTCGGCGTCGCCCTGAGACAGGATAGATCTGATTTTAGCAATGTTACGGAGATGAAAGAAGGCAGTTCTTGAAGTTTGTTTTATGTGAGAGTTGAAGGATAAGTCCTGATCAAATAGAACCCCAAGGTTTCTAGCAGTTGTGCTTTGTGCCAGAGTAATGCCATCTAGGGCAGTTAGGCTAACATAGGTTTCTCTAAGGTGTCGTGGGCCCAGTACAATGACCTCAGTCTTGTCTGAGTTGAGAAGAAGAAAATTTTGGTCCATCCAGGCCCTAATGTCCTTTAGACAGGCCTCAAGTTTAGATAGCTGATTTGTCTCACCTGGCTTCATTGATACATACAGTTGGGTATCATCAGCATAGCAGTGAAAGTTAACAGAGTATTTTCTCATAACATTACCAAGGGGGATCATAAAGATACAGAAGAGGATTGGACCTAGCACAGAGCCCTGAGGAACCCCGTAGCTTACTTTAGTGTACACAGAAGACCTATTATTCACGTGTACAAACTGGTACCTATCAGATAGGTAGGACTTAAACCAGTTTAGGGCAGTCCCTGTGATTCCAAGTAATTTCTCTAATCTCTCTAGTAGAATATAGTGATCTATAGTGTCAAAAGCTGCACTAAGATCTAATAAAACCAGCACTGAGAGTCGTCCTTCATCTGAAGCCCAGAGTAGATCATTAGTTACTTTAATATCAGGGTATTCTGCCATGACTTTAATCCAGAACACCGGCAGAGTTGTTGTCTCGAACATAATTTTAAAGCCGCCGTCATTTGCAATCTCCAGCAGTTGATCATCTTCTTGCACAGATATGCTAGATTCACCTGGTTTGTTGACAAATGGGTTGCGGATCCATTCCTTGCCACTTCGTGGGTCCTTTGTGGTTGGGAAGTAGCGCTCGAACTCCTTTAAAAGCAAAGACAGGTGATCGTGCACCAGCTGGGAGAATGAAAGCTCAGGCTCAGTCTCACCCAAAATCCCCGATAATGTTTGAAACATGTCCAATACGCCTCTGTTCACTCGCCGTCCCCACAAATCCAATTTGGCTTTAAATGCAGCTACTTTATCTGCCAACTTGAAGACAGTTGTCATTTTTCCTTGAAGTGACAGATTGAGTTCATTGAGCAGGTTGAATATATCGCACAGGTAAGCCAGTTTTGCGACCCATTCCTCGTCACTGAAATGTGCTGCTAGCGGTGACTTCTTTTCTGAGAGAAATCTTTGCAGCGGCTCTCGTAATTCAAAAACTCTGGCCAGCGATTTCCCTCTGGATAACCATCTTATTTCTGTGTATAAGAGAATTTGGTGCACAAGTGACCGGGATGCAAACGATCACGGTCATTTTTCAAAATAAAAGTTTTTTCAAAATAAAAGATCGTTCATACTCTGATAATAAATAAAACGGAAATTATTAATTATTTCTTGTGCGGCCCGGTACCAATTGATCCACGGACCGGTACCGGTCCGCGGCCCGGGGGTTGGGGACCACTGATTTAGACTATAGCAGAACATTTATAGATATATTATATTATCTTCTAATTCTAAATACAAACTAGAACTGCCAGCAGTTATGAAAGGGGGCCAAGCCTTCCCGTGCGACGAGCGTCAGGACACAGGCCAACGTGCCATTTGCTGTGAACAGGTGGATATGAAGTTTTGGGAGATGTGATTTAAAAAGTGAAAGTTACAGACCAAAATGCGTTTGCACCCATTATAGCGCCACCTCGTGGTGCACTTTTTGGTATGGGTGATCTGTGTGCTCTTCTATAGTTACCCTGTAAATTTCACATCCCTCAACATAATACTTCAGCTGAAATAAAGGTTTATTTATATGTTATGTAGTAATAAGCCACGCCCACTTTGACCAATCGTGATTAACTTCGAGATCCGGTCCCAGGAGCGACCCAAGGTCATACCCACCAAATTTGGTAAAAATCGGTTGTGCCATTTAGGAGATAAAAATTTCTCATAATTGCAGTGCCCCCTAGAGGCCTAATTTTTTAAAATTTGGCTCATACCCCCACAGTCTCATGGCAACCAGGGATCTAAGAATTGGTGGTGTTAGCAATTATTTTGATCAAGACATGCAACAGTTTGTGTTTTTATAGCTCGCTAGAAAACTTTACTCGTTAATATTTTGCGCATATTTTGTCCGAACAAAATTTTTTGCTAAACTCTAAAACAGGTCCAAATGAAGACTCTACGTGTTAAGTTTCATGCCGATTGGACAAAACCCCAAGCAGTAATTTGAAAAAATAAGTTTGTGATATATAGTGACTTACAAAGAGCAATGTGCTGTGGGAGTGGGCGTGGCCTATGTCAGAAAATGCGACTCTATGTAAGGAACATGTGGATATAAATTTTATGAAGATGTGAATTAAATTGTGAAAGTTAAAGGCCAAAATGTTTTTGCAATTATAGCGCCACCTAATGGGGCAGTTTTTGGTATGGGTGGTCTGTGTGGTCTTCTATATCTACCCTGTAAATTTCACTGCCCACAACATAATAATTCAGCAGAAATAAATGTTTGTTTATTTATGTTATTATATCATTAGCCACGCCCACTTTGACTAATCGTGAATAACATTGAGATATCGCCTCAGGAGGGACCCAAGATCATACCATCCAAATTTGGTAACAATTGGTTGTGCCAATTAAGAAATATAAATATTCATTATTTGTAGCGCCCCCTAGTGGTCTACATCATTCAAATTTGGCGGATTTCCTCACGGTCACATGCCAACTAAGGATCTCAGATTTGGTGTTGTTAGCATTTATTTTGACCGAGATATGCGCCAGTTTGCATTTTTATAGCTTGCTAGGAAACTTTTCTCGCTAATAATTTGCGCATAATTTACTAGAACAACCTCATTTCATTAACTGTATATCACGTGCAACTGAAGACTCTACGTGCCAAGTTTCACGCTGATTGTACAAAACCCCAAGGAGGATTTCGAAAAAGTAGGTTTTCCAGTTTTTGCAATTTTGCTCCAAAAAAGTTTAGGCGGAAATGGGCGTGGCCTAGCCCAGGTGATTCAGTGCTATTCAAGGAATCTGTGGATATGAAGGTTTTAAATTTGCAATAAACGGTGTGGGAGTTATCATCCAAATCGTGTTGACCTTTGTTATAGCGCCACCTGCTGGCGAACATATGTGAATGTTTGCGTCCCAGGTACACGGGGTGTTCTGGACCCAACCCCCAAGGGGCATCGCCCTACCTTGCACGGTTTAGCCTGCACCACTACTTTTAAACAATAAAACTTACGATTACAATAGGGCTCCTAGCACCGCTGGTCCTAGGAACCGCGGATGCTTACATACGCAGTTCCCTGGCCCCGCGGGCTTGGCCCCCTAATTAGTCACACAGTCTAAACTAAACTGACAGCAGGAGTAGGATTGATGCTGGTATCAGTTTTACCATTTGACAACAAATACTTTATTCTAGTAGAAAATATTGTCAGCAAAGGACTAACTTATTGTGTGGTTATAAATGTACAGTATGTACACAGCCATTGGCAACAAGACTTATGATGTAAGCAAAGCTGGAATACTTCTTAAAATAAAACTGTTAAAATTGGTGTAAAGTAAGAATGTGCTCTAAGTTTGTCATACCACAGAACCACACTGTTGAATATGAATGATTAATAAATACATATAAACACTCTTTGTGAATGAGTTTAGAAGAAAATGGCAGAATTCACTTTACACAGACTTAAATGTACAGTGAACTTTTCTGGTGCTGGTGGATGACTGGGAGTTTGGGACAAAGTGAGTGGGACTAATTGGGACAAACTATTTTTATATAATGTAACACATAGTTTACACATTCTCACTTACCACTATCATGTTTTTTATTTTCATCTTGTTCTTGTTTGTTCTTCTTTTCATGAGCCCTGTGGGTAAGTCTGCCTCACTTTATCAGTGTGTGTTTGATAACATCAGCACGTTGATGCAGGGACCGATGTCACGGTCTGAGGTCACATCGTACTGAGATCCTCTTAAAATGTCAGTACGTGACTGCTACGTACTGACATGTACCTGTGCTGGATTATACTGATTTAAAAAATAAAGTTACATTAGGTTAACTGTTATTTACTGCAATGTATATTATAATCATGTTTCTTTGGAAAATAAATTATTTCTTTTTGTATAGAATTTTATTATAAACTTAATACATGTAATTATAAAAACTGCATAGAATAAATGATAAAACATTTTTCATACAAACTCAATACATGTAATAATAAAAACTGCATATAATACATTATAAAACATATTTCTCCTGCCTCGTATATTGAGCATTTGTAAATTTTTGTACAAGAAAAGGAGCCATTCAGCACTCATCAAATAACATTAGCGTTGAACCTTAGCTTTGAAATTTAATTTTTAACCTCAGTACGGTGAAGTAGAAAAAAGCTAAGCAGAAGTAGCATGAATTCATTTTCTGGTAGTGCACATGCTCATAATCAAACTCAGACCGATGTGAACTCAGACGTGACACCGGTCGTATTGGTGCCCCATTAGGGAGGTGCCTGACGTATAACCGTAATGTGTCCGGGGGTTTTCAAGTTGTATTGCTTATATCTAAAGTCCTATTAGGGCTTCATACACATGCCTAAAGTGTGGGGAGGAGGAAGTCAGTGTCCCGTCTATAGACACGCCCACTCATGAATATGCATAAGCAGGCCTCAAATCAACCTGTGTGTGTAGAGTTGCTCAGAAAGTGACTTCTCAGAGGCTAAAACTCTGGAAAACAGACGAGTTTGGGAAAATAAACCTCAAATACTATGTTTTTGGGGTTCTTAGAACAAATGGAGATGTGTGAAAAACAGCATGACATGGGACCTTTAAAGATGACGGACAAACCTGTGTTGCTCCTTGGTATTTGCGTTGCTCCCTCTGCTGGTGCAAACTCCATTATTGGTTATGAGATCTTCTTTGTCCTACGCATTTGGTGGTTTGAAGCCTAGATTTCTGATGCATTACCATCAATTCTGGACTGGCGTCATATATGTTTGGGACGACGCATCAATGGTGTAAACTCACACACAGAGATCATGGCTGCACTGAATGTTGACACAAAACAAAGCGGAGATGTAAAAGTTAACCTTTCTAGTATAAGAAAATAATTTAAATAAAACAATAGTCAATATTTAACAGCCACTAAATGAGAAAATGCAGAGTAAAGTGTGTTTGAGGGAGAGAGCAGCCACATTAAATAAGGGGGAAAAAATATCATTAAATTTTAAAGTTGTTTATTTAAAAAAAAAAAAAAACTTGTTTATTTAGTTTTCTACATTAATAAATGTTTGTGCAGCAGACAGAGAAGACCATCTGCTTCCAATTTAACTTCTTCAAATGTCATTGTGTGCTTCTGTGCACTCACGTCTCCACATTGAAAAAGCGAAACGCTCATTTAAATAGGGCGGTCTCCACCACTTCTGCACGTTTGCTAATCATTGCTGCAATCTTAGTGAAACTGCATCACCATTTAGGGACGCAACTGGTTTACCACCCTTTATTATAGATCTTAGTGAAACATTTAATCACAAAAGGCAGCTTTGAATGGCTCAATGTTGACAGGTTGTCATGGCAACTCAGGCTAAAATGGAAGCTCAGTGTTGACAGGTTGTCATGGCAACTCAGGCTAAAATGAAAGCTCAATGTTGACAGGTTGTCATGGCAACTCAGGCAAAAATGGAAGCTCAATGTTGACAGGTTGTCATGGCAACTCAGGCTAAAATGGAAGCTCAATGTTGACAGGTTGTCTGGCAACTCAGGCAAAAATGGAAGCTCAATGTTGGCAGGTAGTCATAGTAACTCAGGCTAAGATAAAAGCTGCAGAATCTCCACCATTCTACAGAATCTCCTCGTGCGCCGTCAGAAACGACTAAAGTATCTTTAATAATATAGATTAACGTTGACCAGCAGATGTCATCAGTGAGCAACGTTGGAGAACAAAGTGAGTTTCTAATGATAATAATGTCTACTTTAATGACTAATTTTGAGATTTTCCAGAATCATTTGAGTAAATACTTATTACATATTTAGTAATAATCTTGTGTGAATGAGATGATAATGTAAAGATCTTTGGAACGACTTTGTCATAAAAGCTCTATTTAAATCTGTTCATTTTAACATTTAGTCTGAATTGGATCATTTTATACTGTGTGTGTGTGTGAGTGTGTGTGTGTGTGTGTGTGTGTGTAACCCAAAATCAGATGCTGAGCCAGTGTGACAATAACAATGTTTATTTAAAGGGCCCATGTTACGCTAAATTAACTTTTCTGTTCTTTAAACATGATAAAGTGTTATTAGGGCTTCATACACATGTCCTAAATATAGTTTTTAATGAATTCCCTCAATCGTTAGTTAGAGGGTGATTTGCTCCTTTCTTACTACAGGGTGAGCCCAAACACCTTGCTACATTTTGATGACGCGTTCCCACTTTGATGACGAATTTGACTCGGCACTGAGCTGGAGAAGCCACGCCTCCAGGAAGCTCTCTGCCATGATTGACATGTAAACAGACACGTGTTTATAAAGCAGTATGAGCTCGGCTACGGATTTCAATATGTATTTCAATAAATTAAAGGCCATTTTGAGAAAAAATGGCCATAACGACCACTAGGGGAGGTTGTTGAGGTGGATCCACATCCTAAAATAATCAGTATGGTTCATGCCATCTATGTACCAAGTTTCATGCTTTTAACCCAAAGTGCACGATTCTACCAACAATTCTTCCTTAACCGCCCACTACTGGTACTGATCTAGGATCTGTGGTGGAGAACATGACCTGACTTCAATCAATAAGTTCAGGGATATTTAGTTTTCTGTTTTATTCACACAAATGATTCATTTTTTTTTTAAATTTCATGTATTTAGAAATATTCTAGAAATATATTACAAATACATTTAAACAAAAATCATTTTTTTATTATATATGTAATATAAAGATGTATGAGAGCAGCATTAATATCAACACATTTCCCCTCAGGGATCAATGATTTACTGAATCTGATCAGGTTTATTGATTAAGTTTTGATCAACTTCATTTAAATTAAACTAATTTAAATCATCCTGATGACAACATTCTAGACTATAATGATTAAACAAAAACAAATGCATCAGTTATTTCACCACTAGAGGGCAGAATATTGTACAGTATTAGAAGCTATCAAGTTATCATGAACCTATGATGTTTCAGACTCTACAATCCCTGTCATCGTTGGTCTCGTCCACAACAACAGAACAACTGCAGCTCTTCACCAGAAATGGCCGTAGCTTCACAGACACATAAACGTTACGTGGGAACTGGTCTGCTCAGTATTTTGGTAGTTTAGACGTGTTTCAGGTGGACGCTTCAACATGTTGTTTAGCTCAGGACCAGGAAGGGTGCTGGGGTGCACCAAATGAACGGTCCCCTTTAACATTTCCCTTTACCTCACGATGACAGCGTTTCATTCACATTATGTCACTTTCTGCATTTAACAGTGGATTTTATTTTTATTGGTAGATTCTGTCATTCTGTCTATGATTCTATTAACACAGATATTATAGGACCATAATTAGCCAATCATGAGCTCATTACAAGTTGTTCATTAATCCTGTAAGAACAAAGTCAAACCTCAAAGTCAAACTGTTTCCTCTGAAGACCTTCATTTACAAATCAATGGGAATTTAAATTATTCAGCCACAAAATCTAAATATTTTCCTCCACATCATGTGATCTCTGAACAAACTGATCATTTTCGTCAATTTCAAAGTGATGACACTGCAAAGGATGGATGAATATTTATAGATCCTTCATGTTCATTCTGTCTCTTCTATCCTTCAGGTGGAGCTGATTCTATGCTGATGTTACAGGTGAATGGAGGATTGTGGAACCACTCAGCCGTGACAGCAAACATGGTGAGAAATGAGTGGATTGAAGTCTAACTTCTCCTTATATTTTCTCCACATTATTTAATAAGATGTAAATAATCTTCATTTGATCAGAGACAAGTACTAATGTCCATCCCTGCCACTGAGCTGTGGAGGCAGTGATGCTTTGGTCAATGTTCTGCTGGTAAACTTTGGTTCCTGACGTCCATGTGGATGTTCTATTGAAGTTGATCTCCTACTGAAGCCTAATGTTATGTCTGATCCATCTTTAACAGCCACTGTTCTTTCTAGGAACACATTTAGAAACAAATGTTTGTTTGGTTCCTTCTCTGTGTTTAATCTCTAACTGTTCTACAGGACTCTGGAAGCCAGAACAAAGTGACACCTCAACGTTCTCAGGACCATGAAGCTCAGCCACAACAAAGAAACAAATCTAAGAGAAAAACTTCAGAGCAAAGAGTTCAACAGCAGAGCCAAGCTGGAGTTAAAGCTAAACATACATGTGACCAGTGTGGGAAGGACTTTACCAAGAAATCAAACCTCACTGTACATCAAAGAATCCATTCTGGAGAAAAACTCTTCGTCTGTGACGAGTGTGGAAAAGCTTTTGCTCAGAAAACAAACCTGAAACAACATCAGCTTGTTCACAATGGAGAGAAACCTCACATGTGTGATGAATGTGGAAAGACTTTTAGTCAATCTGGAACCCTCAGTCGACATCTCCTCATTCATCGTGGAATCAAAGCTCACAGATGTGAACAATGTGGAAAGGCTTTTACACAAAGATCACATTTAACTCTGCACATGCAGACTCACTCCAGAGCAGAGTTGTATCACTGTGACCACTGTGGGAAAATATATAAACACAAACAAACCCTCACTGAACACCTGAGATCTCACACTGGACATGAAGTGTGTCCCTGTTACCAGTGTGACAAAGTTTTTACAACATATCAACAGTTAAAACGTCACCAAACCAGCCACTCATTAGAAAGACCTCATAAATGTGACACATGTGGAAAAACTTATAAGAGCAAATCTCACCTTCATCACCACCAACAAGTTCATGAGAAGATGTTTGTCTCCATCTACACATCTCTGTGTGGATGGAGACATGGAGCAGGAATCATCTTCAGATCCCAGCGACACACGGATGGTGACGACACCTTCTGGTTCCAGTGTTGGACTGAAGAACCCAGAGATCAGGCTGCACAGGATTCCAACATAAACCTGCTGTCAGCTGGAAAATGGACACCAACAGTTCAGGAAGTTGTTATTGTTGAATAATGTTTAGTTGTATTTTGTATTGTGTCCATAGTTTAATGTTTGATTTATGTTGCTGCTGCCTGTTGGCATGTTAGACTGTTTAATGTTCAGTGTTTTAAAATAAATAAATGTGACACATTGATTCCAGTGCTCATTGTTTATTTACTCTGTGATTTTCTTCCTTTGATCATCACAATTATCAGGCAATTTAAAACGTGTGTATTTAATCAAAATCATAAAAATGAGACAATACATTCATTAACAGTAGCAATGGTCTGATAACAGGATGCTAAAAATTGATTATTTGTTACTGTAATGTAGGAAAAGGGGTGGGACTAATAAGTTATACTTCCACCCACTCCCTTTAGAACACAAAAAGTATGTGTATGCAATAATATATGTAATGTTTTTTTTCTGAAGGGAAGCTTTAGTTTATTGTAATATTATTTATGGTATTATTGCTTATTTTTTGTGTTTACTTTGTACAGGAGGAATAGTTCATTCAACTGTAAGTTTTAGAATTAAAATGCATTTACAGGAAGAGAGAGTGATTTTAGTCTTAGATTATCACAAAGGTCAGAGGTCATGATAACCACAAAGAACACAAACATCTTTTAGAAAGAAAAACACAGTAAAAAGGTTTTTCTAATAGATTATAAACAGTTCTTAGAATGTTCTGTAAGAAGATGATTTGACGATTAGAAGAAGAAGAATTCTCTTCAGAATCCACCAACATGTAGGAAAAGCTTGTCCATCAGGAAGAACAGTTTCACTGTGTTGACCAGCGTTCCTGGTTTACTCCTTCAAAGTAACTAAATACTCTTGTTCTGTTGAGCAGCTACACTCACCTACTTCATCAACTCCCAATCCTCTCAGTGAGAGGGGAATTAGCTCAAATGGTAGAGCGCTAGCTGCACAAAGGCAGGGGACAATTTTTACACTCCCTCACACAAAGGAAAAGATGCAAAAAGCAATAGTGAAATATCATAGACAGTGTCACCTGTACCTCTATATAGATATTTCTGGTGTATTTTAACTGAGTCACCAGACGTGCTCCTTGCTGTGAGCTGGACTTGAACCCACAACCTGCTGCCAACACAAAGCCTGGGTCACACACTCACACAGCAGGATAATAATAAGATTATTATACCTGTGTAAGTGAGAGGTTCCCACATCCTCCAACTGTGTTTTTCTCACTGTAACATATCAGGAAAATGTGTTTTTAATTTACATTATCAACTACATTATAATTGTTATGTATTTGTTTGAGATGTGCTCTTGTATTAATATGTATTTTAAGATTAAAAGTGACAGTTAATGTAGTCTATCATCAAGTATCTTTATTTGCTCTTGTTTGCAAACTGGACATTTCAAAAGGGCAGAAAAAAATACAAATAAAATAATAACAGAAGATACTTATGTAAGCACTTTTTGAAAATAAAAAAACAGTAATATTTATTGAATTATGTCAATCAAAGTGAAATAAATGCAGCTTTTTAAAAAAGGAAAATAATTCACTATATTGTACAATATACTGTTGTCATGTTAGGGTTATGGTTAATTAAGAATTAAAAAACTAATCTTAGACTTTAGATATACATATTAGAAAAAAGACAATTTAAGAATTAAATTTTTTCATATTTTTTATTGCGTAATATCCCTTCATGCACCATTATCTTCCCTCTTTCTCATTGTACTGTGTACAGGACCATGTGTGTTTAAATATATCCAATTGTTTATTACCCTGTTTATTTATCTACTGTCACAAGACGGAACTGAGGCTCAAGCGCAGACAGCACAACAGGAGGCACAAATACAATTAACTGATTTATTCCAAAAAACAGAATTCAACAGAAAACCTACCAGCGCCCTAAGTGGGGTGGTGGAGAAACTAAGGAAGTGCTAAACAAACTGAGGGAGACCTAATACTAAGATTAAATAAAAACATGTTCAGGAAACTACTGACGAATGAAGGAGCCTGGCACAGGAGTGGGGAAGAACCAGCTGAAGGGTGGAGTAAGCTGAGGGATTCCAGAGGTGATGGTGGTTCCAGGTGGGAAGGAGGCAGGAAGAATCACAGCTGCGGAGAGGGTCAGAGTAAGCAGTGTTTACGGTTTGGCGTCGGTTTGTGGTCTTCCGGTGTCTTAAGTAGTGGTGTGAATACTTGCAGGTGGGAAGGCCACTCCCCGCCGCAGCTGGAGGCAATCCTGAAGATTAGAGGTGAGTAGTCCGGACAGTGAGGCATGGAGACCACCAGATGGTGCCAATGGACCAATTCAGGAGATGCCAGAGGTAGAGGGCATGACATCTACTGCTGCTGAAACACTGTAAATTTCCTCTTTGTGGGACAAATAAAGGTTATATTGTTGTATCCTAAATGTAACACTTAATGATAAATTAAAAATAAACAGGTACACATATAGTCATTTACTTGGGCAAACAATGCAAAACAAATCCTCTAAACTATTTACACATCTTAACTACAACTGTTAGTGTATAGAGGTACTGTTACTTTAACAGATGTCTTCATGTGTTAAACTTAAAATACACTGGTGCGTCTGTGTGTGTGTTTGTGTCCGTCTTTTCTAGCAGCATTTAAAGAAAAAACAGGGTCAATATAAAATATAAATAAAAAAATTAGAGAGAATATTGAATTTTTTTTTTTTCAAAACTCTGTTAATTCAGTGCCAAAAATTTGTAATCAAGAGTTTTCCACAATTGGTTCGGTAATTATGTACAAAAACCCAGCAGGATCAGGGTTAAATCAAAACAAAAGAAAACTGACAACAATAACAGTATCAAAGATAGTAATAGTAGGAATAATAGCAAAAACAGTGTTAAACAGATAATCAAGAGAATATACAAACATTTACAAAATTGGTTGAACAGGCTCACACCTGTTTCTCTGTGGAGTCTTCACCACATGATGCTAACTCATGGTTCTGTGTTAGCACGTCTCCTGGGTCGGTGGTTGGTGGGGTTTGGTCCTGACATGGGACCTTTGAGTTGTCCTTCTCTGTGTCTGCTTCCTCCGCTTTTCATCGTTTCTTTAATTCTGCTGTAACTGCATTATTATGTCTGATTACTTCATCAAAAACTAGTATAAATTTGACCAAATAATCAGTCATTGATGAGTCTGACAAAGTCAGAGAGGAAATGTTTGGTTTCCACATCTGTATCTTCAGTTGTCATTTACATGATCAATATAAATCAACTCAATTTAAATCAAACATTATTATATATGTATAAAGTACTGTCACTGTGTTTTATGGCACTTAACGTATTTGTGTTGTAGGAACCCTGGTCGATGGTCAAAAGGCGGTAAAAACACTGTCGCACGTTTGGAATTTTATTACACTTTTATGACTCAAAAACAGACAATGGAAAAATGGACCAAGGAACATTTCTTCAAATCCCAGCCCTTCTCCCTGCAGACTCTTTGCTGACACCCATCCTCCCCAAAGAACAGACATCCCACAGAGATAACAGGGATGGAACCTGACACCCTACACCAGAGACACCCTCTTCAACATGAAGATTAAAAAGGAAGAAATAAAAATAAAACCTATACACCATCTGATGCTTTAAAGGCAGAACTGTGATTTAAACGAATTTCAGACATGGGACCTCGATTTTAACCATTTGTCTACAGGAAAGAGACTCATCGTGTGCCTCCATCTGACATATTTAAGCACTAATGCAATCACATTTCAAGGGAAATGTTTATAACTTCATATTCCATGATCATTGATAAAAAGTGTATTTGTCCTCCTTTGTTATGCTTAAAGCTCGAAATAATTCAAATCAGTCATTTAAGGGATAATCAGTTGAAAGTCATTTTTCAAGGGTTCATGCAATTGGCACACACCCATGCTCCATTTTAGACCTAACATGTTAACACCCTATCTAGTTTTATGACTCTTTGTTTAAGAAGCACATGTGGGGATAGCCACACCATTTTGTCTTCTTTACAGGAAAGTTAAGCCTCCCGCTTCTTTCTGCCAGCCAATCAGGTTTCACTCATTCCCACGCTGCAGATGTGTTGTGACCAATCAGATAACCTCTTGACATGTTTATAAAAGGCCTCGCTTCCCCCATCACACTCTCTTGCTCCACGCTCGTGCTCCTCTCTTACGTCTGTCTAGTCCTCCTCTTTGCATCTGACTTAACCGTTAGATGTTATTCAGTTTAGTAATGCTGAATTTTTGAGATATTGATTGAACTTCTCTCCAGTCAGGAAGTGGCTACCAGCCACTTCCATAATGACTAACTTTAAGTTTTTATCTCCATTTTTGAAATTAACCAAGCAGTTTTTAATTTTTGGAACAAATCAATTTTTATAGCCTCCCATGAGTAAGCTTTAACGAACTCTAGCATCTTTGATTTGAGAACATGTTAGTTAAACCACCCATCGACGTCCAGGAGTGGTGCCGTGTAGGAGAACCAGAACCCCAGCCAGGCCGACAGTATCCCGCGGGCCCGTACAGTGAATGAGCGGAAAACGTCTTCGGAAAAACGCAGGAAAAGCTTTTTCCCCACACACTGCTGGTTACGCAGAAGGAGCTGTCATCATCACGCCTGTTCGAAGGAGGGTAAAACTGCACGCACACACAATTCTGGCAAAAAGGTGGTTTATAACTTAACAAATTCTCTCAATCGAAAATTCTAGATTCATAGTCCATATTTTTCATTTTGGTAAAGTTTTATTAATTTCATTACTTTAACTTTCCGTTTTCCTTCTTCCTCTTCCTCAGAGCGTTAGGAAATCCCTATAAATCCCAAACTCACGCAAACATCTAAAACACTCAAAATGTGTAGATACCATACATCTGTGTTAAAATGTACATTTTGTGTGATACCAATGAGTCAAAATAACTGTGAATAATTGTGAAACTGCCTAATCTATCATCGTGGTAATAGCCTGTAAAATAAACATGTACATATTGTAAACGCTGTGTTGTTATTGACATTTAAACCTTTATTAAACCTCTATTCTGACGTCAAGAACCCACTACAAAAACAGGGAACTGTAACAATTAATTAAAATAAAGTGGTCTAGGACACTTAAAACTCAATTCTAGATGGCACCTCTGGCAACGAACATATTAAAAATTAATAATTAATATTTTTGAATATTAATCATCCTTTGTTCCCCTACAGTGTATTATGTACATCATATTAAGAATTGTATTCTTTTAATTAAATTGGGAAAACTGTAATGCAAACTTTTGACCAATGCCCTCCCTGCCCCCTCACAAACTACACACATGGGTGGGGGGTAGAGCAGCAACGCCATATCAATAATAGTGAGCCTCTGAGTTTGTGTCAGGTTTAGCAGCAAAGCATTCTTTACAAACCACATGATTCTGGTCAAGTTTACCATCTTCCTACGTCTGATTTACGTGTTGTTATAACTTTGTAGCGGTACCAACATGCTTCCTGGATTCAGTCTGTGTTCAAAACAAAACTCGAAGCATTGATGATGCATTCAATGTGCCTCAGAAAAACTGGATAGAATGAAATACATCATAAAAAACTGGCCTGCGACCCTGAAAACAGGAACAAGCGGATCAGAAAATAGATGGATGGATGGATGGATAGATGAAAAAATGGATGCAACCATGGATTTTACCGATGCAGGCACGCAGTGACCGATGCATCTCGATTTCACCCGTAGATTGTACCGATGTCACTGAATGAATCCATACACTTGCATCGCACATGTTTATATCTAGATACCGTTTCATATCGATTAATCTCCACATGCTTAGTGTGTACGTATGTAATATTGTCTCTAAAAACAGTTGACTACTCTGCATTCATTAAATCTCTCTTTTACAGATATCGATAATATTCATTTCACCTACATTTACCTTATTCTTGGTGCTGCTACTACCTGTTCAGCTGCGCAGATAACATAGCAATGACTGTTTGTGATCCAAGTAAAGACACACTTTTTTGAATAGAAGATTCTTTAATCAAACGTAACTTTCAGGAACATTTTAATGTAAACAAAAGAAGCCACTATCCTTTATCCATGACACCACCCTGACCTCCTCTTTTACCTTTAGAACCTTCACCTTCATAGGCTGCAGGCCGTTGAAGGGGCCAGAGCATCTCTATGGATCAAATCCTGCAATGTCATTCTAAAGTGAAAAAAAGAGGTAGTTTAAGTTGTAAAAGTTACAAGGTCATGATGAACCAATTACAGTCATTAAATAAAGTCACATCAATAAACTGACAGCTCAGTGACTGGTTCACATTTTATATCACACATTTATGGAGAATTATTTTTCTAAAATGAGTGTTTTGATCATGTTTGTTTTAAAAATACAGAGTAGCCAGTATCAGTGCACAAAGTGAAAGTAGAGAATACTGACATCATGTGTTAGACGTTTTTATTTGAAAGAAAAAAAATTGTGCAAAATAGATAAAAAATAAATTAATCAATTATATTTTTAAAAATATATTATTTAATTATTTAAAAATTTCATTTTATAATTAAAAAATATAATTAATTTATTTTTAAAATATGCATTTTTATTTAAAAACAGTTTTTAAACAGTTTAGAATATAAGACATCCGATTTTTAATTTTATTTTATTATCACCAGACATTTCAGGTGACTCCATTTTATTTCCAGGCGACCCTACACAGGGTGACGACCCCAGCATTGAAAAACCCTGATTTATCCCATTCCGGAGGAGCAGTGGGCTGCCAAAGAATGAAATTATTATTATTATTATTATTATTATTATTATTATTATTATTATTATTATTAATAATAATAATAATAATAATAATATTTTTTTAATTTATTTTATAACTTATTTTAATTTTAAAATAGATGTACAGATTTTTTTTTGTTTTTATGAAAAAATAAATTCAATGTAATCAAATTGAAAAACATAATGTTCATCAGTTTTTTTAAAAAACATATTTTAATTTATTATCACTAGACATTTCAGGCGACTCCATTTTATTTCCAGGCGACCCCACATGGGGTCACGACCCCAGTGTTGAAAAACCCTGATTTAACCTCCACAGAGGAGCAGTGGGCTGCAAAGGTGTAAAATTGTTGTTGTTTTTTGTCTTTTTATTGTGGCCACCCTGAGGCCACCCTGAGGCACACCTGTGCAATAATCATGCTGTCTAATCAGCATGTTGATATGACACACCTGTGAGGTGGGAGGGGCTATCTCTGCTCACTAACACACATTTACACACATTTGTAACAATATCTGAGAGAAACAGATCTTTAATGTTTATAGAAAATGTTTTAGATCTTTGAGTTCAGCTCATGAAAAAAGTGTTTATATTGTTGTTCAGTGTGTGTGTATATATATATATATATATATATATATATATATAAACATATTGTTGGTGGTTGATGGTCACAATTATGCAATAAAATAAATTCATTTATTTAATTACAATAACAAAACATGTGTTGCTGTCTATAAAATATTGCACTTACTGTAGTTGTTGACCTTTGACAGCATGTACAGACATAGTGAAAAAAAATAGTATTGTTATGTTAAATCTGTAAGTTTTGTATCTTTTCACATAATGTGAATATCAATAGTAAAACATTTTAGTCATAAGTATTTAAATTAAAAATAATATTTGATGAGCCAACCCATCATTATCTATCTATCTTTAATCTGTATCTTGCTTTTGTGCAATGCTTTACTGTAATAATATTAATAATTTGTATTTTGAACCTGTTACTAAGATATTTAAATTGGCTTTTATTTACTTGTATGTGTATGTGAAACACTTTTATCAAAATTAAAATCAAATATAAAAAAAAGTCATTTTACTCATGTTTTCTAATTATGTAAAACGTCTTTGTGGATATGGTATAGACCACTATGTAAGTGTTAGAAATTATTCTGATAATAATAATATAACAATAATGTAAATATCAATTGCTTGATATAAAAAACACCATATAAGGGGGGCCAAAAGATAATCTGTCCTAGAGCAGCAAAGAGGCTAGTGTTGTCATTGTGTTAGTGGCTAGTGGTATTATAACATGTAAAATAAATATATATATCAAATGGTAGAAGTTCTAACATCCATTGTTCCTCACACCAGCCTCACAGTAAATAGTCAGTCACCAGATTATCTGGATACTATTTGGACTGTAACACTGTTAAGATCACCTCCACCATAAAACAATGAACTTTAAACGTGAGCAGCTTTATACGAGTTAAAACATCCACAGACTGAATGAAAACAGGAGCAGAAAACTGCTGAAATAAATCCTAAACAGTCCTATTGTGTGAGGAGACCTGGTCCAGGACCTGTGGAGGAAAACCACTGCACCAGTGGACTTCAGTTCTCCCTCTAATTTACTGTAAATATCCAAATATCTCACTAACAGAACAAGATTTATTTGGTTTTTCTGTATTTCTGTTTTGGTTTTAAATCAGTAAAACAAAATAACCACTGTTTATTTGTTATTTTGATTTAGTTTTAAAACATAATAACCACAAAACGAAGGGTACACAGATAATAACTGTCTTTAGCCTGTTTTTATGAATATTCATTAACTACTATCTAACTGCTCCCTGGGTGTCTGTAGTTAGCAGCCCACTGCTACCCCTCTGGAATAATGGGCCAAAATACAGAGAATGAGTGAGTGATCAATAAAGTTACATTATTTTATTTATTATTGATCAGTTGATTATCCAGATGTGTCGCTGGTTTGGCTGGTCCTGAGCTCTACGTCTGGTGTCAGCAGTGAAAGTGTGGAGATGTTATCTCTGTGTGGCTACCGTTAGCTGGAGGTTAGCTGTGGGCTACATGGTGCTGTGGTGTGATGGACGTCTGATGGTGGCTCAGAGTGGGAGTTGTTGTGGTAGAATGTTCTCCTGTGCATCAGGACTTAAGGCCTGTCTGAGGGAATGGGTGAGGAAGCTCCATGACTTATTTACCTGTGATGTACCATGGTGATAATTGATAGACAGAAAGACATCATTCCATTATGTTACATGTACCGTAATATGCAATATTACCTTAAGTTGTTTAGATTTAAACTGACTTGTAGAATACTTGTACTCTATTTTCTTCATCAGCACTTTAAACACATTTTATTTTCATTGATTATTGTAGTTTTAAATGATGAATGTCTTTTAAATCCTCTTTTTGTGTATTTCTATAAACATAACTTTGTTTGACTGGTGCTCAGGGAGTATGGAGGACCAAACCTGCCTAACGTATGAATAAATAAATGTATTAATAAATATTGGAATAAATAAATAAAAGAATGAATATATAAATAAAGAGATAATTAAATGCATGAATAAATTAATAAAAACTGTTAAAAAAAAATCTGATATAAACAACTAAATGTCTTAAATTGATTTATACATTTATTTATTTATTCATGTATTTATTTCTACTTTTATTTATTTATACATTTATTTATTTATACATTTATTTAATTCCACATTTCTGTGTCCGTATGCTAATGAGGTAGGAGGGACTAACCTCAGTCTCATTCAGGATTGGTCAACTGAGCGATCCAATCAGATCCACTTCCTGTTGCAGCAGATGGGCGTGGCTTAGATGAAGAAGTGAAGATGGCTGATTTCAGAGTTTTAGTGAATGACTTACAAGCTTTAGCTGATGAAGTTGAAAACAATTCACCAAATGACGACCTTCACTTTTATCTGGATAGTTTTATTAACAGCTTAGCTCAGCTAAACTCTGATATGGATTTAGAAGTTGACCCAGCAGTGTTTGATGGTCTGGAAGAAATTTCCCACCAGTTCTGCATCTTCTCAGAGACTGAAGAAACAACCTTCAGATGCCCCTCCTACTTTTTACCCCCATATGATTGAGGCTGACCTCCATTCAGAGAACACTGCTCTGGACATCACAGAGATGTTCAGTGTGAGTGAGAGAACAATTAGTGTGAGGATGGTACATTATGAGATAAGGTCATTTTAACCTACTTCTGTCAACATCTGTTTTGTAACTCTTGCTTGTTTGAAAGTAGCAACAGTAGAACTATATTTGTGTGTAAATATTACTCATGTTAATGTGTATTAATAGTAGGCTAGGCTAACGTTGCATTGCTATTCCATTTCAATACTTATATTATGAAGCTATAGACTGGTCATATTATATGGCATATGTTCAGGTTCTAATGTCATGTAGACTACACAACAATTAGGCTACATTAAAACAATCTGGTCTGTTTTAACAGCACATCAGCCCTTGTCCTTAATATCAGCTAATGTATAAAGTCATCTAGTATTGTTTTGTCCTTGTTATCTCTAGCATCTGTCCAGGTTAGCAGTAGTTTTAATTTAGAGTTCAGTAAAACTTACTTTGTCAAAACAAGCACAGTTGTAGCTATAGTGTGCTAATATATGTACATGTTTGATCATTAAAAATAGGCTACATTATTATTAGTCTATGAGTTTTTATTACATACAATGGTTAGATCATTTCACAGACAGTTTTCATTTCATGTCTATTGTGACCTTTCTCATTGTTTTGGATAAACAGAGTCCTTGATTTATTCACTACATTGTAAGACAATGATTTGGATGAAAGTATAACCTACATTCTGCAGCTCCATCACAACTGTGGATACAAAATGATGGTTGGACACCTGAATACACAAGGCATACACATACAAAGTAAGTATTATTAGTATTTAACCTAAATTGTTCTGGGATTATTCATCAATAAATTGGTATTTGTCCTACTTGCTGATTTATTAAGATGTCAAAAAGAAGCTTCTTTACTGACAGTCATTCTAGATTTTTGGCTATTTGTGAATTTTCTTCCAGGTTTGGGAATAATTAACAGTTTAGATATTCTTTATCTGTGTTTATTGTTTACATATTCATACCTTGTCCTTTCTGACTCATACACTAACATTTACAACACATGAAAGCAGGTTTAAGGTCCTTGATTAATATCTGGTCAGTATGGGGTTTGAACCCATGACCTTGGTGTTATTAGCACCACGCTCTGACCAGCTGAGCTAACTGGCCTATGAAGCTGCAAAAATGTGTAAAAATATGGTTGAGTTAAAACAATTACAGTTCCAAACACCCAGAAAGTTGGCAGGTAAAAATTCAGCAGTACTCATCCCTTAGCTTAAAGCTGCAGTATGTTTTTTTTTTTTTTTAATGTTATTTGGTCAAAAATCCATAATCATCTTTGAGCATATTGTAATCCAAAGTGTTCTGAGTAGACAGTGAATCTCTTCTCCTTCTCCAGGCTCTGAAAATGAAGTTGATCAATACAGAATGGATGTCAGCCAATCAGAGGTC
Source organism: Gouania willdenowi (assembly GCF_900634775.1). Taxonomy (NCBI): domain Eukaryota; kingdom Metazoa; phylum Chordata; class Actinopteri; order Blenniiformes; family Gobiesocidae; genus Gouania; species Gouania willdenowi. Next base: position 35,915 of record NW_021145064.1, on the reverse strand, counting down.
TTTCTACCAACACAGCAATCTTGTGAGCTGTTTTAAGCATTACTATTGGCTGCTCGAGCTGCTCATTAAAAGTCAATGTGTGTTCTTGATCTGAGAGTAGAGAAAGTCTCATGGCTTTATATTCCAGCAGAAATCTCTAACGTGACTTTAAAACAAGAGGAAAAATGAAGACTGAGGTGGAGAAGCAACAGAATAAAGGCACAAATATGTTCATGAGGAACAGAGTCACAGAGGTTCCTCTGACTCTGTGTGTGTGGTGGACTTCACTTGATCTGCTTTCAGTCCGTGCACAGTCTGCCCTGAGTCAGAGAGAGAGTGATAACAAACGAGATAAATAGCTTGTAAAACTAAGAGAATCATTATCTAAGGTGGAGACAGAGAACAGACACATTTCATCTGCAGTGTAGAGTGTGTCTGCTCTGATCAGCTGTGGCTCTGAGCCTCTTACTGTCCTCACAGCAGTGAGTGATACATGCTTTTATGTCTCTAAAACATCAGAAAACTCTCCAATAACACAAGATAAAGTCTCTACATTTGTTTCTAGTCTCTATGGAGAAATCTTTGCCCAGAAACTAAAAGGTTTATGTGTGACTCACTAAACATGAACAATATTAATACTTTTGAATGATAATCTTTGTAAAATGCCTAGTCAGCTGATTGAGGCTGTGTGTGTCAGACACTTTCTGTATCCACGGACCAATCAGATCATTCATTCATTCATTATACACTTTCATTATACACTTTGGTGACGCTGACAGCCTCAGCAGGAACATACAGCAGTTGTGCTGCTATACACAAAGTGTGGGGGTCCTTTCTCACCCCTGTCACAGGAGCGTGCACGTAGCCAGGCTGAAATCACCTGGGTTAAGAGAGTGAGTTGATATCTCAGTTCATAGTGCAGCTGCTCTCTGACAGAGAATGTTTGGTTAGGTGAAACCCGCTAACAGAGATAAATCCAGGATATACGTATCCAGCTTTGTAGTACAGGCCCACAGAGCTACACATCTTTAAACTACAGATGATCGCTTCATCTTCATAATAAACATCTTTAGAGGAACAAATGTTTCCACAAATAATGTGTAGTAGAAGTGGTGTTTGTGTGTCTTTTTCCAACACATGTGACTTTGTGACACAGAATCAGTGTGAACGCGTCCCTGGGGCGTTTATGTGTAAACTGTGTGTGTGTGTGTGTGTGTGTGTGTGTGTGTGTGTGTGTGTGTGTGTGTGTGTGTGTGTGTGTGTGTTTTCTCACCCTGCAGCATCTGTGGCTTCAATCCCGAACTTTAATGTATTTTTAGTTTATTTTAATACACATTTTTCCACTTTCAAGACACTTACAACTCCTTTCCACCACTTTTACATCTAATGTCACATATGTTGACCAATTATTGTCACTTTTATCCTTTTTCATCGTATTTCATGATTATTTTTGCCAATTTAACCACATACACCATTTGTCATGCCCATTATATGAAAGTTTAAACTAATTGTTCCAATATTGACACTTTGAAAACACTTTTTCTGTTCGTTTTTGTCCATTCTAATTTGCAACTTTTTCCACCATTTTTGGTCATTTTTATTTCTGATTAAAACAAGGATTTACATATTTAAGATGACTATATACTATGGCCCAAATAATAGTAAACATCCTGCATAACAGTGAATATTATTCAGATAAATAAATACATGTGTTTATCACATGTATTTATTTATGTACCTTTATTTTGCTGACTTCATGGATGGGGCCCCTAAATGCTCTCTCTCTCTCTCTCACGCACACGCACACGCACACACACACACACACACACACACACACACAGGCTTGGGGAGTAATGGATTACTAGTAACAGCGTTATGTAATCTGGATACAAAAATAATGTAACTATAATCTGTTACAGTACATTTAAAAACATGTAATCAGATTACCAGTATTTTTATTAAAAATGGGGATTACTTAGTGGGATTACTTCTTCAAAGCAAACAGAATATACACCGTGCAACAGATACACAGAGTGCACACACACATTGTGACACTTCGTAGCACTTCACCATAAACGTGAAACCAATACTGCCTGCCTAGCTGTTCACCATCATGACTCAGGAGTTTTCACTGCATGAAAATTCCTGAGTCACTGTTTGCTGTGACCACACCAAATAAAACATGGAAAGGTAAATTACAAAGATGAATCCAAAGTTAACTTCTGACACAAACTCTCTACACCATAGACTGTAAACACACATCTCCACTACGCATCCTCAAGTTGCCTTCACTGACTGCCAACGCTGTAGGAATTAGGAACATCTACAACGGACACATCCAACAAACAGCAGAGCTGTTACAATATGAAGCTATTATGGTAACAGCTAACTTATATGATATTGTGCAGTAACATAACAGCTGTATATGTGTTTGTTGTGTCTATTACTGCATGATGCAGAATAACTGCATTTGTTTGTCTAGGAAATAATTTTCAACAAATTGAATTAAAGTCACTTCCTGTACATTACATGAAAGACATGCTGACACAGCAAACATAACTAATAATTAACTATGGAGCATGTTATTACGTAAAACATCTACTTTATGGCACTTTTTTCCTGTAACTTTTTAATTAATTTAAAACCAGAAACAGGAAAAAATAAAAACCAAATACAAAAAAAAGGTTTATTTCTGATTGGTTTTAAAATCAAAATAACAATGGTAACACATTTTATAATTTTGTTTGTTTGTCTTTTTTACAAAGTGCAGTTGATTCTATATCTATAGCATAAAAAAATCTGACTGCAAGTGACAGATAGAACACATTTTTGCGGAGGTACGCATGCCTCGAGATGCGTTCAAAGTCCCTGGGAAACCCAGAAATTTGTAAAATATCCCCACACAGCCTCGACACCAGGTGAAAACAAAAGAGGACATGTCTAAAACCAGACGTATGGTCACCATACATGTCATCATTATTTAATAATGAATAGAAAAAATAAAAATGCAGTGTTATAGTTTGGTCACATGGGGAATATTTATAAAGTTTTATTTTTATGAATCTTTGAATTTTGGTGTTGTTTACCATATCTGCATTGAAAAAAGAACCTTGGGATGAAATATTAATTAAAATATATTTTCAAATAAATATCAAAAGAATATGAATTCACTGGAACACATCTGTAACCTTAACACACCCAGAAATACAATATATTATGACTGCAAATTTCATGTCTGCTATTAAAAACTGTATATTACAATAATTAGCATATTAGCACACACTTAGCTATAATAGAGCTTTTCATCTGTAAACTCTTCTTAGAAACCAATGATCACACAATGTGTTGCCTGTTATCTCACGCTACGAGGTGACTATTGTTGGAATTGTCCCTGTATAAATAAAGTTTCATTGAATTAATCTGCGACCTTTGACAAATAAACAATGGTTGCAAATATCAAACTACTTCTGTGTAACTCTATTGTAGTCCAGTCATCACATTTATAAACTATCTTAGTCATCTAGGATCTGTGCACCCTCAGAAAATCAGCTGCTCACATTATTTTGACCTGAAATGATCTGATTTTCCACCGTTTGTAATTCTTCTCCAGTCTGCATTGACTCCTCCCACCAGAACGTCATGTTTAAGGGAAGAAGAAAATGAAAATGGATAATTTATTATTCATTTAATTTATGAGTTAAAAAATGCAGCTATATTCTGAAAATGAAAAAGCATTTCTGTTAATGGATTTTAAATTGAATTATGGTACAGATATACTTCCATAGTTTATACAGTTGATGTAGCGTTCTTATTCTCTATTACAAGTTCACAGTTGTTTTTGTTTGCAATGCCTTTGAATAAGTTGTTTTGTGCCTGACTTGGCTAGCTACGCCACAAGTTTTCCCTCAGTGTCCTTAGGTCTCACATGTTAGATGGACCTTGAACTGAGACATGTTTGAATACTTTACATTGTAGTGTTGCACAAATGTTTGATCATTTTGTTTTTGCCTTCTTCACGTGACAAATCACAGCACTTTATACAGCAGCATATTATGTGTTTTGTTCATTGCTGTTGGTTTTGCTTTAAAAAAAAGTCTTAAATTGTCTTAAATTTGACATAAAAAGTGTGCAGCAACCACTGTTTCTGGTGTACGGTTCATACTGTTAATAAATGTTGATGGTACTCATACTCCTGGTTGTGATTCTGATAAGATGTTTATTCTAAGAACAAAAACTGGTTTTAAAATTCTGGTTTTAGTTTTAATATAGATTTAGGTTTATTTCAAGATGAGTCAACTTGTATCAAGAAACAGCTTAGTCATTTTTCACTAATACTGAGTCATTTTTTACTTAGATTAGTTGTTTTCTTCTTGTTCCGAAGCTTTCATTTGCACAAATTAAAAAAGCAAAAAAATTTTTAACAAGAATTATTTGTTTATATTCAGTATATTTCACTTGTTATTGTGTTGTAGGAAGTTTTATTTCAAGTAATTTAATCTAATAATCATCCATTTCTGCTTATTTTAACCCTTTAGAATACTTGTCTTGCTAACCACGACATTAATTCTAATTAAATTCAGTACATCTACACGTCTGCTAAATGTTGTCACCACTAAAATGTAGTATTTTTTTTCTAGATCATCACCAACTCAGGTTGATCCAGGCTGATTAAAACCATCCCATCTGAGCTGAGACATGAACTGATCCATTTATTCACACATTAGTTCTTCTAATGTCTTTAAACACTTTTATTGATACACACAGACCTGGTCAGAGCAGGTTACACTCCCAGTTAGGATCATGGAGAATAACATTTGCTCTGTCTCAGTATCTAGTTTAGACTTTTTTTAGACCTGTGTCCTGGGTATGATGGGTTTACGAGGTGAACAGTACTCAGCCATGTTGGGAAGTCCAGAAATCACACAGCATCTCACCCAATCATACTCACTGTGGTTCATGTCAGAAAATACCACAGACCAAGTATTTGTAGTGTAGTCATAGCACTCAACAATTCTGTTTCGTCTTCTACAAGAGACAACAAAGATCTGCTTGTTCATCACTGCAATGTCAAAGTATCTGTGTCTGTGGACCATTTCAGGGACATCGTACCAGGTGTTGGTCACTGGGTCATAAGCCTCAGCAGACCTCAGATCTCTGAATCCATCTCTGCCTCCAACTGCAAAAATGTGGCCCATATATGCAACGACTCCAAGTCCACACCGAGGTGTTCCCATAGGAGTGATCAGTGTCCACTGGTTGGTGTCTGGGTTGTAATACTCAGCAGTATTCAGTACTCTATAGTTATTCCATCCTCCACATATGTACATCTTGTTTTTCAGTGTGGTGCAGCTGGCGCTGATCCTCTCTTCATTCATTGATGCAATGAACGTCCACTGGTTGATGTTGGGCTGGTAGCGTTCAGCAGTTCTTCGTGAGGTACCATCATCCCTGCAGCCTCCCATAGCGTAGATGTATCCCTTTAGCACGGTAACACTCACAAAGCTCTGTGACTCCTGCATTGGTGACATCTCCTGCCAAGTGTGTGTGACTAGGTTATACCTCCACACTCTGTTAGAGGGGTCGGTCCATCTTAAACCACCACCCACAATGTAGAAGCATCTACCAAGGAAGACAGTGCTGTAGAGGAATAAGTGAGTCATGGGATCCTCCAGACTGGGATGAGTGTGAACTATGATCCAGCAGTTAGTTCTGTAGTCAAAGGCCTCTATGGTCTTAGAAAATAATTTAAACATCAGTAAGACGGCGTTTGGCAAGCGACGGCAAAACAAGGTGTTGTTGATCCCAGACTCAGAGCAGAGTAACGAAGGTTGAGACATGACTTTAAGGGTATCAGAGACCAAGAGGTGGGACTCAGGGTTTGTTTTTACCACATCATCGTTAAGCACATTGTCTGTGATGTAACTTTTGTCCATCAGCCCCAGTCGTACCTTTGGTAACAGAGTAGAAATGGCTCCCTGTCGTTCCTCAGGCTTGTGGTTTATCCATCTTAAAACACTTTGATAAACTGTGCTCTCCTGGGTCACAGTAAGGTCATCCTGACCCAGGATATCAGCCAGCTCCTGCTCCGCAAGCTGCAAAAACTCTTCACAGAGTGAAACCTCCTCAAAATTCTCACAGATAAAGTGAAAGGCCTCATACTTCAGTTGAAACAAAATGGGAATATAACAGGATTTTGCAAACTGCCACAGCCCAATGCAGTTTTCTGTACAGAGATGATCCTTAAGGACATCAAAGCATGTTTGTTCCAGACTCTTTACATTGAACTGATGCACTTCCATCAGTAGATCAAAATTATTGCTGTTGTCAGAAATATAATGAGTAAAGTCACTGAGTCCAAGGAGTTTGTGAAATGTTCTGACAATGAAGATCATGTGAAGATCCAAGCATTTTAGAACTTCAAAGATCAAAGCATTTTAGAACCTAGAAGATCAAAGCATTTTAGAACCGAAAGCTTCCATTTCTTCCAAACAGAATGTTACCATAGTTACCAGCAAAAGAGCTTTGCTGAGTGTTGTTAAGTTGACAATTTGTTATATTCTTCAGTAATTTTGTTATATTTTAGTTTTAGTGCATGTAATATAGTTCACATACATAATATTGTTGTTTCATGTTTTCAGCATTTCTGATTGATGTTTTATAATAAAATACAAACATAGGTTTAATATTTGAGTCTCTGTTTCTCCAGTGATAGGCAGAGGTTCTGGACACTGGACTAACTAGCGCTTCCGTGCCCCAGCATGTTTGACACCTATAGTCTGGATTGTTTACCTATTCTCAGTGAAATTATGCTGTTCCTGTACCTGGTTACAGAACACTTTGTTGGCATAGGACCAACCTTCCCTTCAAGACAATGATAGCAACACATACTGTAGTCTCTGATTAACCAAGTATACAGAAAACGGGAAAACAAAAAAAATTACAGAAATAACTTCCTGAGAACTTTTTACACAGTTTTACCAGATTTTCACAATAAAAGGGATGTTAAATGTTAAAGGTGATAAATATACTTCCTGCACTAAGTAAGTAAGTAAGTAAGTAATATTTATTTATATAGCACCTTTTACAGATAATACAAATTACAGTTACAGTCACAAAAATATGATGGACATAAAACAACCCTTTATCACTGGAATTTTAAAATGCTTTCTGAAACAAATAGGTTTTCAGTTGGCTCTTAAAAGCATCAACGGAATCAAGCAAACGCAAGGAAAACGGAAGATCGTTCCAGAGCGTTGGCGCGACCGCCTGGAAGGAGCGATCTCCTCTGGTCTTGTAACGGGTACGGGGGACCATGAGCAGGTTCTGATCCTGGGACCTCAGCCTCCGGGAGGGGGTATAAGGACACAACAAGTCTCTAATGTAGGAGGGAGCCTGACCATGCAAGGCTCTGAAGGTCAGCACCAGAATTTTAAAATTGAAACGAAAAGTGACTGGGAGCCAATGAAGGGCTTTTAGAATGGGAGTAATATGGGCCCTTTTGTTTGTGCGAGTCAGTAACCTCGCCGCAGAGTTTTGTACCTGCTGAAGACGAGACAGCGCCTTTTTGTTTAGACAAGAAAATAAGCTGTTACAATAGTCTAAACGGGAAGACACAAAGGCGTGGATAATCATCTCAAGATCATCTCTGGACACAAGTGAACGTAGTTTAGAGATTTTCCTCAGTTGGTAAAAACAGTTCCTTGTCAGCAGTTGTAAGTAACCTCACAAGTCCATTACTGTGCACTTGATCTGGTGACATGTTGGTAACCACGGTGATGTGGTTGAGTGAGAGCGTACAGAGCTTCTCGATCAGCTTCTGAACATGTGCACTGGGCCAGTGGTTTTCTTCTGTAATCAGCCGTTGAATAGAGCAAGTTTTACACAAATCACCAGTTTCAGAGCAAAAAGCTGAAAAAAACAGGCTTTTTCTAAAAAAAATATTTCTCAGTGACTTTGAAGCAATTTCTTTTGCTTTATTGAAAATTATAACATCTGAACATTGGTATCCTTTGGCTTTTATTTATCAAAAAAACAACATTTGGCTCCAAAACTAAGCCAATTTATTACAATTTAACCATGTAGTGTTAATAAGTGCCAGTTAAGTCAACTAACTAACTACTAACAAATAACATATAATTTCTGGGCTCAGCCTATTTGCTATGGTAACCTAGAAACCTGTGTGTGTATGTGTTTGACAAACACTGGAATTATGTTTTTAGCAGCTGAGTATTTCTATTGTATATTAAAATATTGTGCTGCTGACATTATTAGAATTGTCACAGTGATGATCAGAGACCAGACAGTGTTTAAAGTCCACAACACTTCAGAGCACAGGCACTGAGACGTACCACAATATTTAATGCTACAATTTCTCTCATTTAATCCCATTTTTCTCAAATGTAAAGTTTTTAAGGCTTTAGATTTGGCTACATCACATTTAATACTTTACCTTTTTAAGGATTTAAAGACCATCTACCCTGGTTTGTGTGTGTGTAGAGGCCTGGAAATAGTAAGCATAGGTTAAATAAAAATAGACACCCCTACAATTTTTATTTTCTTATTTAACTACTTTATTTTCATGTAATAACTCATTTGGTTCTTATGCAATCTCTTTTGAGTTAAGTGTAATCCCTACGCCGACCAGTAGATGGCGCATGTAGCGCACTGATAGAGAGTAACTAAGGCACCACAGAGGAAGAACAATCCTCACGTGAAGTAAATGCAGCTGAACACATGTGCTGTCTCCATTCTTTATCACAGGCAAGCTGAGTACTTCATACACACACCCGTATGTCCTCTGAACCCAAGAGGAGCAACACGATCACGGAGATGCACAGACAGCCAGCCTTAAGAGCATCTATAATGATAAACAGACATATTAAAATCAATGTATTGCCTTTATCTGCTGTACTTATCCAGGCATAGTTGAAGCTAAGTAGCTTAGCAAAAGCTAACACTAACAAGGTCATTGTTAAGAAATAAAACGTCTTTGATAATTACCTGTGTTCACAAACGTTGTTGCAGATTCCTGTGACTTTGATGAAGACAGGTAGTGTTCCCATAGGAGTGATCAGTGTCCACTGGTTGGTGTCTGGGTTGTAATACTCAGCAGTATTCAGTGATCTAATGTTACTCCTACTCCATCCTCCACATATGTAAATCTTGTTGTTCAGTGTGGTGCAGCTGGCATCTTCCCTCCCTTTATTCATTGATGCAATGAACGTCCACTGGTTGATGTTGGGCTGGTAGCGTTCAGCAGTTCTTCGTGAGGTACTATCACGATCCCTATAGCCTCCCATAGCGTAGATGCATCCCTTTAGCACGGTAACACTCATTAAGGCCCGTGGCTCCTGCATTGGTGACATCTCCTGCCAAGTGTGTGTGACTAGGTTAAACCTCCACACTCTGTTAAAGGGGTCAGTCATTCTTAAACCACCACCCACAATGTAGAAGCATCTACCAAGGAAGACAGTGCTGTAGAGGAATAAGTGAATCATGGGATTCTCCAGACTGGGATGAGTCTGAACTGTAATCCAGCTGTTAGTTCTGTAGTCAAAGGCCTCTATGGTCTTAGAAAATATTCTAAACATCAGTAAGATGGCGTTTGGCAAACGACGGCAAAACAAGGTGTTGTTGATCCCAGACTCAGAGCAGAGTAACGAAGGTTGAGACATGACTTTAAGGGTATCAGAGACCAAGAGGTGGGACTCAGGGTTTGTTTTTACCACATCATTATTAAGCACATTGTCTGTGATGTAACTTTTGTCCATCAGCCCCAGTCGTACCTTTGGTAACAGAGTAGAAATGGCTCCCTGTCGTTCCTCAGGCATGTGGTTCATCCATCTTAAAACACTTTGATAAACTGTGCTCTCCTGGGTCACAGTAAGGTCATCCTGACCCAGGATATCAGCCAGCTCCTGCTCCGCAAGCTGCAAAAACTCTCCACAGAGTGAAACTTCCTCAAAATTCTCACAGATAAAGTGAAAGGCCTCATATTTCAGTTGAAACAAAATGGGAATATACCAGACTTTAGTAAACTGCCACAGCCCAATGCATTTTTCCGGACAGAGATGATCCTTCAGAGCTTCAAAGCATGTTTGTTCCAGACTCTTTACATTGAACTGGTGCACTTCCATCATTAGATCAAAAATTTAACTGTTGTGTCAGAGTGACAGAGATAAAGTAAATTCACTGAGTCCAAGGAGTTTGTGGGTTATTGTGTCTCTCTCAGAAGGGTTTCCCTCATTAAAGAACACTCAAGGTGCTGCTGAGTCCTTTGATGTGTGACCAGCTCCTGATGATGTCATCAGCAGAGTGTGTGATGATGTCACAGTGAAATTCACACTGACATTCCTTCTGCTGGCTCCTGATTGGTGGATGGCATGACAGGTTCTGCGTTCTTTGATATCTGTGTGTGTGGGTGAGGGGGGTCTCAGCTATCAATCAATCAATCAATCTTTTATTTGTATAGCGCCAAATCATAACCAATGGTATCTCAAGACACTTTACAGTAGAGCAGTCTTAAGGATGGACTCTTAATTTTATGGATACACACATATGCATATATACGTATATACACATACATATGTATCCCACACCCAACATGAATTCATCATGGCGGCAAGGAAAACCTTCTGTTAAGCAGCAGGAACCTTGTGTGGATCCCATTCCTATGATGAACAGCCATCCACGTTATGCTGTGTTGGGTGTGTGCAGAGGAAAGGGTGGAGACAGAGTTGTTGAGACTCTGTAACTCCACACTGAGGATCCCACGGACCTGCAAGACAAAAGCCAGAAGGAGTACAGGAGCAAACACACAAGGGAAGAAGCAGACATAGAGGGAGTGTTAGAGAGAGGAATGGGACCCTCTCCGGTCCCTCTCTAACCTAAATGACCTCTCTCTTAACGCCCTCTCCAACCTCTCTCCAACCGAGCATGCCAGACCCCCCCGGCAGTCTATGCCTATTGCATCTTAACTATGATCTATGAGCTGGTTGCTAACTAAAAGCTTTACCAAAGAGGAATGTTTTGAGCCTAACCTTAAAGGTAGAGAGGGTGTCTGCTGCCCGAACCATGGTTGGTAGATGGTTCCAGAGAAGTGGGGCCTGATAACTGAAAGCTCTTCCTCCTAAGCTACTTCTCGAGACAAATGGAACAACGAGTAGGCCAGCATTTTGAGAGCGTAGTGTTCTGGGGGGATTGTATGGCAATACCAGCTCCTTGAGATAGACTGGTGCCTGTCCATTTAGGGCTTTATAAGTGAGAAGAAGAATCTTGAATTCTATTCTATATTTTATGGGAAGCCAATGCAGAGAGGCTAATACAGGAGTAATGTGATCAGAACCTTCGATAGCTCAGATGGGAGAGCGGAGGACTGTAGAGTGGGTTGCTGTGATCCTTAGGTCACTGGTTCAACTCCGGTTCGAAGGAATAATGTTTTCACAAGTTTATCTTATCAGCCATAATATTTCAACTATCTTGCCTTCGGGTGCCCATCCTGCAGGCCAGCAACCTCTTGATAGACGATCCTCAAGGAAAATGTCCTGTATCCTCAATACACTCAGTGCCGTTGACGAGATAATTTGTCATTTCAAATCCAAACGCTCAGTGCCATTGACAAGGAAACTCGTTATTTGCATTTTATCACGGAGATTACTAGAATACACCCTAGCAGAGGTCCCTAATCAATATCCATCCATTTTCAGGCCCACTTATTCCTGTTTGTCAGTGTCGCAGGGGTCACCGGTGCCAATCTCCAGCTCTCATTGGGCGCTGGGCGGGGGCACACCCTGGACAGGGCGCTAGTCCCTTCATCAATAGCTAAGCTGTAATGTGTTGCAGTTACCAACTGGTGCCCTGAAGGTGGCAGCAGTGCACCTTTAGATGGGAGATGAGCCACTGATACTACCATTAGCTAAGGAGGGAAAAGCAGGGAGGAGGGAGATTATGGCGCTATGAAGTGATATTGTGAAGTATGCAGCAGCTCACAGCACCACATACTAACACAGAACATGTGTGGACTTGAGTGGATTATTGATAATGTTGTGATTGTGAGCTAAAGCCATCAACCTACCAGACTAAACGGGTCATTCGATCATGTCGGGAGGAAGAGGAAGTTACGTCTGTGCAACTGACAGGGAGGGATACAAAATACAGTAAAATAAGTAAAACATTAAACTGTGAGCCAGATAGCAAAATAATAATAATTTTGCCATTAAAAGCCTTTACTCAATGTTGTTGTTATTTATTTGTTTTTGGGTTTTTTGTTTGTTTTTTTAAGGAAACCAATGTTCAGATGTAATAGTTTTCAATAAAGCACAAAAAAGAATCTGGTGTCAGATTTCAGATAGTCATAGTACAAAATATCCTGTGGCTCTTTAAATATCTCTCAAAATGCTCCAAAACGGCTGGCACTCAGGGGGGTCGAAGCTCTGAAAATGGCTGGCACTGAATGGGTTAAACAGTCAATAAATCTGCAAACCACTTTTTTCTGCTGAATACAGGTGTATTTTGGGTATGAAGTAGTGTTGTTGATTGGTCATAGTCCAATTCTCAACATTTTAGTCAAAGTATTTCAATTTGGTACATTTGTAATATTGTAAGAGTGACTGCCCTCAATGGGACAACTCCTGGCTATTACAATTTTGCTCTTGGCTTTAAACAAGATTCTGTGACGTTTCGGGACAATCTTGCATCACAAACAAGCACTGTTAGCCACAGGAGCAAAAAGTGCTCTAACAAAAAACTAACACCTGTGGCCTCTGCAATATGTGGTGAGTAGGTTGAATTGAGAGGATTATGGAAAGAGTGGGAAAATGAGTATTGAGTAGCTTGTTAGCATAGCTTAGATTGTTCTTTGAAGATTTTGTCATAGACTGGGGGTGTTGATGGTATACGATGGTGCTTTGTCAGAATGGCCGAGTGGTCAAAGGCGCTTCAGGTCGTAGTCTCCTCAGGAGGCGTGGGTTCAAATCCCACTTCTGACAGCAATGCAAGGCATTTATGCAGTCCTGATTTTTTTTTTCCGTATAAATTGTAGATAAAACGCTCATACAAGTTTTGCATGTGGCAAGGACAATAAGCATATATTCTTTTTTGCAGCGCTCTACTACTGTGTTCTGCTAACGCTAATCAAACTTGTTGTCATTGATATTCTAGCCTTGAAAACACTTGTTTTAATTTTTTACCGTACAGTCAAACGTACAAAGGTTAAGTAAAAAGCAATCTCGCCTCTTAGAGGCAGTGTTATCTCCTTTAAACTTCCTTTTGTCCTTAGCTTAGCTTAGCTTAGCTTAAATTTAGCACCTATGGCTTCTCTCTCCTCCCCTCCGCTCTCCTGCCCGGTGTGTCAGATGTTTAGTTACTCCTCGTCCTCCTTTAGGGACAATGGTAGTTGCATAAAGTGTAGCGTACTGTTAGATATGGAGGCGAGGATCAACAATCTGGAGAAGCGGTTTCGCACCCCTGATACCAAAACCGAAGCTAGCAAGCAGGACCTAGCCGGTGCGGGCCGTGCTAGCTCTAGCTTAGCCTCCCCCCCGGCCAGCAATGACTGGGTTTCTGTCCGTCGTGAGCATAGTCGAAGGTCAAAAAGCCGCTCGGGACACCACCATGTTCACGTCTCAAACAGGTTCTCCCCCCTCCGTGAGGACAACACACTCACCGGGGAACAAACTCTGATAATTGGCGACTCCATAGAGAGAAACGTGAAGCTAGCGAAGTCAGCGGGCATCGTGAGGTGCATCCCAGGGGCCAGAGCGGGCGACATAGAATCAAATCTAAAGTTGCTGGCAAAGATTAACCGTAAGTTTGATAGGATAGTCCTCCATGTCGGCACTAATGACTCCCAACGTCGTCAGTCGGAAGCAACCAAAGTGAACATTGAATCAGTTTGTGCTTATGCTAAAACAATGTCGGACTCCGTAATTTTCTCTGGTCCCTTACCAAATCTGACCAGTGATGACATATATAGCCGCATGTCATCATTTAACCGCTGGCTATCGAGGTGGTGTCCAGAAAACGAGGTGGGCTTCATTGATAATTGGAGATCCTTCTGGGGAAAACCGAACCTGATAGGAAGAGATGGAATCCACCCTACTTTGGCGGGAGCATCTCTACTATCAGAAAACATGGCATAGTCACTGTTATGACATCTCATGAATGAGACCATGTTACAGAGGGGGAGTCCTCCACGCCCCTCTGTGCTTGCCTTAGGACAGTTTCCCTCCCATTGCTATTATGATAGCTGTGTTCATCGCCATGCCAACTGTTGTGATGGTGATGAATATTATTTTATGGAGACGGTGTCAGTCCCCCGACCCATATTTCACAATGATTTTAACATAAAATCAAATAAAAGAGCTATCAATTATAAAAATCTGAAAAAAATTAAAATCTCAAATCTAGAAACACCAAAACATAAAACCATTAGATGTGCTCTATTAAATATTAGATCACTGAGATCCAAATCTCTACTAGTAAATGACCTTATCTCAGAAAATAACTTTGATTTATTCTGTTTAACTGAAACATGGCTGTATCAAGATGAATATGTTAGTTTAAATGAAGCCACTCCTCCCAGTCATTTAAATACTCATATGCCACGAGACATAGGCCGTGGAGGTGGTGTAGCAGCTATTTATCATTCCTCTCTCCTAATCTATCCTAAACCAAAGGCCAATTACACTTCCTTTGAAAGCCTGGTTCTAAATTTATCTCATATCGAATCAAAAACCTGCCAGCCAGTCTTATTTGCAATAATTTACCGTCCTCCAGGCCCTTATTCTGAATTTCTATCAGAATTCTCTGAGTTTATATCAAACTTAGTCCTCAGTTCTGATAAAATACTGATAGTAGGAGATTTTAATATCCATGTGGACAAAGATAATGATAGCCTGAGCTCAGCCTTTATGTCCCTAATAGACTCAGTTGGCTTTTTTCAAACTATTAATGAAGCTACTCATCATTTAAATCATACTCTTGATCTTGTTCTAACATATGGCCTTGATATTAATGAACTAAAAGTCTACCCTGAAAATCCTCTGCTATCAGATCACTTTTTAATATCTTTTAACATTATCCTAGAGGATCTCGCACTGTGCAATAAAATAGTTACGAGTAGAAATCTGTCCAACAGTGCTGTGGCTAAATTTAAAGAGGCCATTCCTGCTGCCTTAAACTCAGTGCACCATCCAATAAATAACTATGATATTAATTATAACCACTCTCAACTGGAGCTGCTTGTCGATAGCTCTGCTAGTCTACTAAAATCCACCTTGGACTCAATTGCCCCATTGAGGGAAAAAACTATTAAACGTCAGAGGAAAGCTCCGTGGTTTAGCTCTGAAACTCACACACTCAAACAAACAACCCGTAAATTAGAGAGAATGTGGCGCTCCAATAAAACAGAGGAGTCACGAATACTCTGGCAAGAAAGCCATAGTAAATACATGACAGCCTTACGACATAGTCGATCTACATACTATTCCTCACTAATTGAAGAAAATAAAAATAATCCGAGGTACCTTTTCAGCACTGTAGCCAGACTAACACAAAGTCAGAGCTCTATTGAGCCCATGATTCCTCTAGCCCTCAGCTGTGAGGACTTTATGACATTTTTTAGCCATAAAATTCATAAGATTAGAGATAAAATTAGCCACTCCCTGCCTTCACCTGGGCCTGCTGTACCATTAAATGTAAATAAGCCTAACCTAAACTGTTTCACACATATAGGACTTCAGGAACTTAACTCTATTATTTCATCCTCCAAACCATCGACCTGCCTTTCAGATCCGATCCCAACTAAGCTGTTTAAAGAAGTTGTTCCCCTAGTCTGCCCATCTTTGTTGGAGACAATAAATATATCCCTATCAATAGGCTACGTGCCACAGTCCTTTAAAGTAGCTGTAATCAAACCCCTTCTCAAAAAACCTACTCTTGATTCCAGCACTTTAGCAAACTACAGGCCTATATCTAATCTTCCTTTTATTTCAAAGATTCTTGAGAAAGTTGTGGCGGCTCAGCTCTGTGAATTTCTTCAAAACAACAGCCTGTTCGAGGACTTCCAGTCAGGTTTTAGAGCTCAGCACAGCACAGAGACTGCTTTAGTTAAAGTAACTAATGATCTACTCTGGGCTTCAGATGAAGGACGACTCTCAGTGCTGGTTTTATTAGATCTTAGTGCAGCTTTTGACACTATAGATCACTATATTCTACTAGAGAGATTAGAGAAATTACTTGGAATCACAGGGACTGCACTACACTGGTTTAAGTCCTACCTATCTGATAGGTACCAGTTTGTACACGTGAATAATAGGTCTTCTGTGTACACTAAAGTAAGCTACGGGGTTCCTCAGGGCTCTGTGCTAGGTCCAATCCTCTTCTGTATCTATATGATCCCCCTTGGTAATGTTATGAGAAAATACTCTGTTAACTTTCACTGCTATGCTGATGATACCCAACTGTATGTATCAATGAAGCCAGGTGAGACAAATCAGCTATCTAAACTTGACGCCTGTCTAAAGGACATTAGGGCCTGGATGGACCAAAATTTTCTTCTTCTTAACTCAGACAAGACTGAGGTCATTGTACTGGGCCCACGACACCTTAGAGAAACCTATGCTAGCCTAACTGCCCTAGATGGCATTACTCTGGCACGAAGCACAACTGTTAGAAACCTTGGGGTTCTATTTGATCAGGATTTATCCTTCAACTCTCACATAAAACAAACTTCAAGAACTGCCTTCTTTCATCTCCGTAACATTGCTAAAATCAGATCTATCCTGTCTCAGAGCGACGCCGAAAAGCTAGTCCATGCTTTTGTTACCTCTAGACTGGATTATTGTAATTCTCTTTTAGCAGGCTGCCCGAGCAAGTCACTTAAGACACTTCAGCTGGTTCAAAATGCTGCAGCACATGTACTGACTAAAACTAGGAGAAGAGATCACATTACTCCTGTATTAGCCTCTCTGCATTGGCTTCCCATAAAATATAGAATAGAATTCAAGATTCTTCTTCTCACTTATAAAGCCCTAAATGGACAGGCACCAGTCTATCTCAAGGAGCTTGTAGTGCCATACAATCCCCCCAGAACACTACGCTCTCAAAATGCTGGCCTACTCGTTGTTCCATTTGTCTCTAGAAGTAGTATAGGAGGAAGAGCTTTCAGTTATCAGGCCCCACTTCTCTGGAACCATCTACCAACCACGGTTCGGGGGGGCAGACACCCTCTCTGCCTTTAAGGTTAGGCTCAAAACATTCCTGTTTGGTAAAGCTTTTAGTTAGGAACCAGCTCATAGCTCATAGTTAAGATGCAATAGGCATAGACTGCCGGGGGGGTCTGGCATGCTCGGTTGGAGAGAGGTTGGAGAGGGCGTTAAGAGAGAGATAATTTAGGTTAGAGAGGGACCGGAGAGGGTCCCATTCCTCTCTCTAACACTCCCTCTATGGATGCTTCTTCCCTTGTGTGTTTGCTCCTGTACTCCTTCTGGCTTTTGTCTTGCAGGTCCGTGGGATCCTCAGTGTGGAGTTACAGAGTCTCAACAACTCTGTCTCCACCCTTTCCTCTGCACACACCCAACACAGCATAACGTGGCTGGCTGTTCTTCATAGGAATGGGATCCACACAAGGTTCCTGCTGCTTAACAGAAGATTTTCCTTGCCGCCATGATGAATTCATGTTGGGTGTGGGATACATATGTATGTGCATATACGTATATATGCATATGTGTGTATCCATAAAATGATGAGTCCGTCCTTAAGACTGCTCTACTGTAAAGTGTCTTGAGATACCATTGGTTATGATTTGGCGCTATACAAATAAAAGATTGATTGATTGATTGATTGATAGGAAGAAGCCACAAACTTGTGCTTTACATTGTTGGAAAGGTCTCAATGAGCTCTAAAAGACATAAAAAAATCAGACCTCCAGTGCTTTCTAGTGGCGAATTAGGCAAGAGAAGACAATGTGAAATTCCACTGATGAGGTGTATCTCAGCTTGTGTATGTGCTACAGACTTGTGCTTTACACTTTTGGAAAGGTCTCAATAAACTCTATAACATATCAAAAAATCAGACCTCTAGCACCATCTACTGGGAAGTTACACAAGTTCACCTCTGAAGGCCCACACCTCAGACCCCTGGGGGCCCAGAAGGGAACCGACGAGAGGTCCGGTTCTCACATATGTTAAGGGGCCCATTAAGCCGATAAAGGAGCCGTTGACCCCATCTTGATAGCACCTTGTGTTCCTGAGTTAGAGCCCAAAGGTCACCAAAGGTCAAGAAAAAAATTTAGAGGCCTCCGCACAGGGAAGACACCAAATGGTCAATAACTTTTGATAGGAAGATGCCACAAACTTGTGCTTTACGGTCTGGGTATCATTGGATAATCCCAAATTCATCTGTAAACCAAAATTAAATAACCGTTTCTCTTCTTTTCCTTTTCAAACAAAAAACAAAAAAAAACGTTTTACCGTTTTAATCAAAAAACCATAAAACAAATCAAAATTGGCCCAATTTTCGATTTTCCCGTGTCCTTTTCTCCTTTTTCCTTTTACAATTGAACATTGAAAAACACCAGTTTCCGTTTTCCATTCTCCTTTCCCCGTTTAGAATTGAAAATAGAAAATCAGCTGTTTCCTTTTTCTGTTCTGAACGCTGAAACGAAAAAAGAAGTCACGTGACCGAGGTCACGTGGTCTGGGCTTTTATTTTCAGCCGACATGCGGAAGTGATGGTGTCAGAATAAAAGCATAGAGGGAGAGAGAATATAAAGCAGGTACATGATCTATCACAGAGAGTGATACATCATTAAAAGCTTTACAAAAGCTACATAAAGATCAAGTTTTGGTGTTTTTTTAATTTCAACATGAAATTGTTTTGCCGGCCTGTCGTGTTTGAAAAACGTAATCCTAAATGACCAGCAGAGGTCCTCACGTCCTAACAAACAATATGAGACACCAAATCCCTCCTGAAATATGATCAGACAAAGATTAACTTTTTATGGCTCGCAGTGTTTACTTACATTACATGTTTATTCACTTTTATGAACTCATATCAGGATGAGAGTGGTGATGTGGAGACACGCTAGAGATGTCCCTAAAAGGTAAAAAAGAGCTGTGTCCACATTGCAGCAATTCTGTACTGCATTTGTATCCTGAATCAGATGATCAGTCATTCCTCAAACTCTTTGCACGTTGTGAAGGTCTGATGTTCTCTCTCTACTGAAGGCATCGCTGTCATTTCTTTCAGCAAGGCTGGATCTTTACACTTCCTGAGACGTAAATCACAATCATGTATATGTTCCCCTCAAACACTTCAATAGGCTACATTTAATCAGCTGGTTTTCGTGACATATATATTTCATGGTAGTATTAGTAAGAGTGGTCAAAGATTAGATCCAATATTTTATATTACAAAGTATTTATATCTTTTGACATTTCTATGAACAGAAAAAGTGCCACAATAACAATTAGAAAAAATATCAGGCACATTTAAAATATTGAATATACAGTAACTGACATTATGTAAAATAGTACATTAGCCAGCAACTCACCCAATCATAGTAGTCCATGCCAGAAAATACCACAGACCAAGTATTTGTAATGTAGTCATAGCACTCAACAATTCTGTTTCCTGTGCTACAAGAAACAACAAAGATCTGCTTGTTCATCACTGCAATGTCAAAGTAACTGTGTTTGTGGACCATTTCAGGGACATCGTACCAGGTGTTGGTCACTGGGTCATAAGCCTCAGCAGACCTCAAATCTCTGAATCCATCTCTGCCTCCAACTGCAAAAATGTGGCCCATATATGCAATGACCCCAAGTCCACACCGAGGTGTTCCCATAGGAGTGATCAGTGTCCACTGGTTGGTGTCTGGGTTGTAATACTCAGCAGTATTCAGTACTCTATTATTCAGTCCTCCACATATGTAAATCTTGTTATTCAGTGTGGTGCAGCTGGCGTATCTCCTTTCTTCATTCATTGATGCAATGAATGTCCACTGGTTGATGTTGGGCTGGTAGCGTTCAGCAGTTCTTCGTGAGGTACCATCATCATCCCTGTAGCCTCCCATAGGGTAGATGTATCCCTTTAGCACGGTAGCACTCATTAAGTACCGTGACTCCTGCATTGGTGACATCTCCTGCCAAGTGTGTGTGACTAGGTTAAACCTCCACATTCTGTCAGAGGGGTCAGTCCATCTTAAACCACTACCCACAATGTAGAAGCATCTACCAAGGAAGACAGTGCTGTAGAATAAGTGAATCATGGGATTCTCCAGACTGGGATGAGTCTGAACTGTGATCCAGCTGTTAGTTCTGTAGTCAAAGGCCTCTATGGTCTTAGAAAATAATCTAAACATCAGTAAAACGGCGTTTGGCAAACGACGGCAAAACAAGGTGTTGTTGACCCCAGACTCAGAGCAGAGTAACAAAGGTTGAGACATGACTTTAAGGGTATCAGTGACCAAGAGGTGGGACTCAGGGTTTGTTTTTACCACATCATTGTTAAGCACATTGTCTGTGATGTAACTTTTGTCCATCAGCCTCAGTCGTTTTAAAATCATAATTAAAACTATATGTTAAAATCAACATACATGCTTGTTTTTTTTAGACAACAGTCTCAATTATAGCATAGAGAAACATAGACATCACCTGAGCAAGTAACTCATTGTGTGTATTCACATCATGCAAATGTCCCTTACTGTAAATGCTACTTGTCTCTCATTCAAGGCATAAGCCACAATAAAAGCACATTTTAATGTTACTCTCACCAATAGAGACAAATAGTCAAGCAGATGAAGTGGGATTTCAAAAGATGTCATGGTTCGCCCTTTGTAAATTGTATAAATATTCGTCAAATTTCATTCTTGTTAGTGTTTAAATCAAGTGTTAGTCAATATATTTAAAATGTACAATATGTCAGAATTGTTCCTACCACTAGGGTGTTCTTGTTGTCCCCTCACACAATATGTACATGATGACATGGAGCATTACTTCCAGGTTCTTTATGAAAACAATGTCAGAATAATCCTGTCTATAATTCAAAGCCACACTGTTGCAGTGTCCTTTTAGCCTCTTCTGTGTTAATACAGACTTGACTCATACAGTTAATATAACATCAGTAAACTTTGACCAAGGTCTTTCACTGAGTTGTTACAGTCATTTAATTTCCCATTTAAAGTCAGTGATACATTGATTATTGGTTTAAAGCATATGAATGTACATGTCCAAAAATTCATTTTAAAAGACTGTGTTCATTTCTTTTAGTAGTTTGTTGAACAAACACTCTTCACAACATATAGAACTATTTCCTCTTCACTCATATACTCCAAATTCCGCTGACTCTAATGCTTTTGGTTGGAAAAACACTGAAAAATAAACAACCTGCACCAGGCCACTAACATCTTCTTTATCCTTTGTCTGTATTAAATTAAACTAGACTCTGATTTAGAAGGGAGTACGTTTCAGAAAGAGAGTTGTCCCCTCGTGTATTGAAGAACTTAACTTTAACTCCCACATTGACTGTTGTATTGGTTACTATGGTTACTGTTTGTGTTCCTCCCTGTGTTAAGTGTTTATATAATGTGAGTCCATGTAACAACTGCACAAGCTGGGGACAAGTATTGTATGTATACTCAACATTTCCTGGACTTCATGAATGGAATACAAATGTCTAATAACTTATCTTAATATCAGAGTACACACACACACACACACACACACAGAAAAAGTACCTTGGCTGTGCTGATCTGGTAACTCAATACCAACAAAATTCATACACCACAACACATTTGTCACATTACAAAATGTCACAAACCATTTCTGTTCCTGGGAGATCTTGGGTGACCTTGGTTCCTTTGGGTTGTTGCTACAGTTGACCTGCTGTAGTTTAGCATCACTGTAGGAGGCGTGGTTTGGAGAATTAAGTGTAAGACACAATTTGTACCAGAAAATGTTGCCTTTTGGTTAAAGTGAAACTCATTATTGGGAGAAACTTTCACGGGATGTTTGGTGTGTTGCTACGGAGACAACATAGGCCCTACACCTTTTTAACTGCTGTACGCCACGTTATGAAGTAATAGAGATTTATAATGGAAATATGTGGACTATTAATTGAATACTGTACATATGGCATTAATGAACACAATTATTGAATGAGAAATAAATATTCTGTAATCAAAGAACATATTGGACTGTCTTATTTCACAATCTTACGCTCAAGAGAAAACCAGCAAGCTCATCAATGAATAGGCTAGAGTCTATACATCTATACAGTCCCTCAGTGGCTTTACGTTTATCACAATTATAATGATGATGTTGATCTGAAAATTGCTATGTTCATATAATCAGTCCTAACAATATTTGAATTAGCATATCTCTTTGTGTGTGTGTGTGTGTGTGTGTGTAAGAGTGTGATTTGCTGTGACGTGTGGAAGCCTGCAGCCCTTGCCTGCGATTTGTTTTTGTGTTGAATGTTTCTATACTACAAGACTTATTTCCTGATACAAAAGTATTTGGTCTTAGTTTCATCAGGTTGCTGTGTAAGACTAGGTCACTGTACACAAAATGAATGAACTATCATGATGTCATTAAGCATACATACTGTACATAACAGTTGACTGTGGTCAGCAAGCTGAATGAAAATCAGAGGCAGTCGTAGACATGTACCTGCTTAACTAAGCTGCTAAATATGTTTATTGAATAAAACATACAGTGTAATGGGTTGACTGAACTTTTACATTTTTATGGGCTATAATTGGAGAAAAGCTTGATTTGCATCTACCTCTGTGTATGATTTGAAAAGTAACTACTGTCTCTAAATAAACACAAACTATAGTATTGATATAACATGATTTGGCAGCGAAACAGTAAAAATAATAATAATTACTTCAAAGCCACACTGGCTGCTGGGAATTATTTTTGAAGAATTGAGACAAAGTAAAAAACAATGCAAAAGTTATAATTTGCTGTCCTACAAACAGATAAATATCCACTGCATCAATTTATGAATAATTAAATAACAGCTCAGGTTTTTTTTAACAGTTTGCAAAATAAAAAACTAAAAATGTGGATTTAATAATATGCTAAAAAGAAAAACATGAACAACTACATATACAAAATAAAACTAGACTCAAAGCAACTTATTTTTAAACGCCTCAAGCCATTCATTTTTTGAAACTGTCTCTGTACCAGTTGTGTGTCTCACTGTACCAGTTGTGTGTCTCACTGTACCAGTTGTGTGTCTCACTGTACCAGTTGTGTGTCTCACTGTACCAGTTGTATATAAGTAGTGACAGCAGATGATGTGGTAAATGTGACTCGAGGCAATGGATACAATCATATTTCAGGAGGGATTTGGTGTCTCATATTGTTTGTTAGGACGTGAGGACCTCTGCTGGTCATTTAGGATTATGTTTTTCAAACACGACAGGCCTGCTCAGCAATTTCATGTCAAAATTAAAAAAAACACCAAAACTTGATCTTTATGTAGCTTTTGTAAAGCTTTTAATGATGTATCACTCTCTGTGATAGATCATGTGCCTGCTTTATATTCTCTCTCCCTGTATGCTTTTATTCTGACACCATCACTTCCGCATGTCGGCTGAAAAAAAGCCAGACCACGTGACCTCGTGTCACGTTACTTCGGTTTTCGTTTCAGTGTTCAGAACGGAAAAATGAAACAGCTGATTTTCTATTTTCAATTCTAAACGGGGAAAGGAGAATGGAAAAGGGAAACTGCTGTTTTTCAATGTTCAATTGTAAAAGGGAAAAGGAGAAAATCAAAAAACGGGCCAATTTGGATTTGTTTTATGGTTTTTTGATTAAAACAGTAAAACGGTTTTCTTGTTTTTTGGTTGAAAAGGAGAGGAAGAAAAATAGTTATTTAATTTTGGTTTACAGATGAATTTGGGATTATCCAATGATACCCAGATGTAACGGCTGCGAACTCTTCAGCCATCCATTAATTGAAGACAGGACTCAGCTTGGAGTTGATCACTTTACTGTGATAGACACAAAAATGCACATCTTTTTTTTAGTGTCTTCATTAAAGCAGCACACCTGGCTCCCCTCATCAGCACCGTCACTGCACTGAGTTTAAATACACAGAATATATCTTTGTGATCCCCCAAAATGTATATTAACAATTGTTGTTTGAACACAATACAATAACAATTATATACAATCATATTTGGTGTCAGTGGATGGAGTAACATGCACAAATAAATTTTAAATGTATAAAATAAAACATACCTGTGATAGACACAAAAATGCACATCTTTTTTTAGTGTCTTCATTAAAGCAGCACACCTGGGTCCCTACAGAAGCAAACAGCACAATAAAATAGCTGCTCAATACATATAACGTGATAATGACGTCATTACACGAGGCACTAGTTAGCTAACTGCAGTTATTAGCAGACTTCACAAAAGTACCAAAACACAAAGTTAGCTCACAAATTAAATTGAAAACAGGTCCATAACATTACAAAACATAATCTTAACAACATATATGAGGTATTATACAACCACAGTTGTCAAAAATAATAAAATAAACTCCCCTTCACGGAGTTACAACTTACCCTCATCAGCACCGTCACTGCACTGAGAGGGAGGAAGTGAAGCTGCTGCAGATAGCATGCGCAGGAGTGGTGTGCTTTTCAAAATAAAATAAACGATAAAATTCACATAAATAATTTAACCTGAAAAACTAGTGCATTGTTTTATATTCGTTACATCCACCCCCACTGAATTTTATCGACGTTGAGCCACTGGTACACACTCAATGCTTCACAGAAAGTGCAAAACATTACAACACAAAAAAAAAATGGGGTAACGCACAGGTAGACCAACAAATAAAGTATCCCAGGAGGATGACATGGAATGAGGTTGGTACCAAAACTTCAACCCAGTTACTGGCAATAGGGTGCCTTGTACACCCCACAAACCCCATACCAAAGTACATAGCACCGGCTCATATCATATCAGTGGAACATAAACAGTGTAAAAGAACATGTTAGACCCAACAGGCCAGACAATACAACCACAAACTAATCCGCCAGGGAAGAAAACACAGATTTGCAAACATTTCTAACACTAAACCCATCAGGAATAATATCTTGGCGAGACATAGTTTGAATCAGTCTGTTCACGGGTTTAACCAAGCGACCAAGTCTCGTGCGCACCCGTGATTGAGCCACAGAAGCTTCAGGGGCCACCGTAGCATTCGGATCAACTGTTATCTCAGCGGAAATAGTCTGGACAACAGCGGAGTCAGAGAGTCTAGTCTCTGTGTCAGAAATAGGACTAACCACCACTTCAGAGTCACAAGAACCAGGTTGTGTTGGTTCAGACACTGGGGGAAGGACAGTGTGATGGGAAACTGAAGTGACAGTCATCAGCTCAGAATCATTGTCTAATGTCAAGTCAGGCTCAGTCAACTGAGATATCCATTCAACGGTTCTCCCCACAGAAACGGCAGACACGGATGAACCCGTCGGTTCCATTAAATCTGTTCCTTGTCTCGAATCCAGTTCACCTTCGCAATCCGATCCGTTTCCATCCAAACTTTGAATAGAGCCTCCACTAGCAAGTGTCGAAGCATCGATAGATGTGTCACTGAGTTCAAGTGGGAGAAAGTCAACAGGCATTATCAAATTTCTGTGGACAGTTTTCACTCTTCCAGAAACACCACCACCGATTTTGTAGGTGTGAGTTGTGTGATTGACATCCAAAACAGTGTAGATTTTTTACTCCCATCTATCAGCAAGCTTCTTTTTGCCTCTCTCAGTTTTGTTTGCAAGTAGCACCTGATCTCCAACCTCAATGTTATTGCCTTTGACTCCTCTGTTATAGAGCAACGTGTGTCGATTTTGTTCTTTGGCAACATGTTCCTGAGCGACCACCATTGCTTCCTTGAGATCACTGACAAGGGACTCGACATATTTGTCATAACCAGTCACAGTTGAGTCATGGAGGACAGAACGAAATAAAACATCAACAGGCAGACGAGGAACACGTCCAAACATGAGATAGAAAGGGGGGAAGCCAGTGGTCTCGTGGGTAGTGCAGTTGTACACAAAAGTCAATGTCTGTAACCTTCGAGGCCACTCAGCTTTGGCTTCAGGGGCTAGAGCACGAATCATCCCACCCAGTGTCCGGTTGAAACGTTCGACTGAACCGTTGCCCATCGGATGGTAGGGTGTGGTATGGGACTTTTTGACACCAGAGACCTTCAGTAGTTCACTGATCAGATGGCTCTCAAAGTTAGGACCCTGATCACTGTGGATCCTTTCAGGGAACCCGAACACACAGAAGTATCTGTTCCAGAGAACTTTCGCGACCTGTTTGGCTGTTTGGTCTTTACAGGGGAAGGCTTGAGCCATTCTCGTGAAATGGTCAGTAATAACGAGGACATCCACTGACTTGTTGCGGGAATCCTCAGCACACCAAAAATCGATACAGACAAGTTCAAGCGGTCTGGATGTGACAATGTTTTCCAAGGGAGCTCTGCCCTCAGGTTCAGCCGTTTTACTGACAACACAGCGCTGGCATTTTCGAACATAGTCCCTAACATCTCTGTCGAGCGTCAGCCAGAAGAATCTTTGACGAGTCAAACTAAGGCTACGGGATTGGGCCTGGTGACCAGCATCATTGTGAATGCCACGCAGCACCTCAGCTTTGAGTGAATCAGGAACAACATACTGATGGCGTTTAACATTCGCTCTGTGATCCTTTGAAACTCTATAAAGGACACCATTGCTCGTGGAGAATTTGTCCCACTGTCTAAGGTATTTCATGACAGCGACCGGCTCTTTAGCTCTTTCTCTTCTTGACGGCCTTCTTTTTCTCTCAACGTAGAACAACACACGAGACAGTGTCTTATCGGCGATTTGGCTTTCACGGAGATGTTGTTCAGAATAGGTTGGCAGGGTGTCGATGCCTGAAGAAACAAGTTGGGGCAGATGCTGAAGAGTAGTTATTGCACGCGCTCTAGGACCCGAGTCCCAACAAACATGAGACTGAAGAACAGCAGACACCTCATCGGACAGTAGGACTTGAGAATGCATTTGAAGAGGACTGGATATAGACTGCTGATTAAACAAGAGACTGTCACAACAATTTGTCATGCGAAAAGCTTGTTGAACAGATGCATTAGTCATGTCTTTAACTTCACTGAGAAGACTCTGATATGGTTCAATAAACAGTCTCTGACCAACAGGAGTTTTGACAAATGGGATAAGGCTCAGAGCGTCTGCAACAATGTTCTGTGTGCCTGGAATATACTTGATGTCAAAGTCATAGCTTGCGAGTTTTGCTACCCAACGTTGTTCACAGCAGTCGAGTTTTGGCTTCGTCAGAACATGGGTTAAAGGATTGTTGTCTGTCCAGATTGTAAATTTGTGGCCTTTCAACCAATGACTGAACTTGTCACATACGGCCCATTTCAAGGCCAGAAACTCAAGCCTGTGTGCTGGATAGTTTTTCTGGGACTGAGTCAGTGACTTGCTCGCGAAAGCTACGGGTCTGGCACGTGATTCACCATCCTTAACTTGAGACAGCACTGCTCCTATTCCATCTAATGAAGCATCAGTGGCAAGCACGAAGGGGCGAGAAAAGTCTGGGTGAGCTAGGACCACCGCATGTAACAGACTGTCTTTCAACATTTCAAAGGCTCGGACATGGACATCAGTCCAGTCAGAAGCATGGAGTTTTCTGTACTGTAACTTTGACTTGTTCCTTCCCTTCTTTTTCTCACCTTTCAGGAGTTCAAACAAAGGTTTGGCTTTGGTTGAGTACCCGGGTACAGAGTGCTGATAGTAATTTATCATCCCCAAGAATGATCTCAAACGTTTCTGGGAGGGAGTCACTCCGTCCGGCTCCATTAAATCAGCACAGAGCATCTTTGAGATACTCTCAACCTTGCTTGGGTCTGTCGAGACACCATTGTCGTCGATGATATGGCCAAGGAACTTCACAGATCTTCGTAGGAAAAAGCACTTTTTTGGCGACAATTTCAAGTTGTGACCACGTAATCTGTTGAAAACCATCTCAAGGCGCTCAAGTGCTTTATTTTCATCTGGCGCAAAGACCAACAAGTCATCTAAATAGCACAAAAGACTCAGGTAGTTCTGGTCCCCAAAAATGCTGGTCATCATGCGCATACAACTACCAGGACTATTGCAGAGACCCTGTGGAAGGCGGTTGTACTCATACAGACCCATTGGAGTGGTAAACGCAGAGTACTTTCTATCATCTTCATGGAGCGGCATGTTGTAAAAACCGGATGTCAAGTCCATGGTGCTGAAAAGACTGTTCCCCCCAGTGCTGATAAGCAATCCGACTGATGTGGAAGGGGGTGAGCATCTTTCAGTGTTCTTTTGTTCAGCCAGCGAAAGTCTGTGCAGACACGAAGGTCTCCATCTTTCTTCCATACGAGTACTAATGGGGACGCGTACTCGCTTGTCGATTTTCTGATGATCTCCTTTTCCTCCATTTCCGTCAGCACCTGGCGCAACTTCTGATACTGGCTTGGTGGCACACGCCGGTAAGGAAGTCTGAAAGGTCTAGCGTCTGACAGGTGAATACGATGTACAAAGTCTTTTGCTTCCCCACAGTCCAAATGATGACGTGAAAAGACATCCTGGTACTGCAAAACAAGGGTGGCCATTTTTCTTTTAACCTCGTCTGACACTTCACACAAGTCTATGTCAACAGTGGAGAGGACCATCGAGCTGAGCTTGTTTTTGACACTTTCAAAGTCCACTGAAGGAGGCACTGTCGATACAGAGCAACTGGACAACATGACTTCATTGCTCTCAGCCGTGTCAATGTCCTCGAGAGCAACACAGGGGAAGACATCAGCTATCTTTGCATTGCGTCTGATCAGCACTGGCCTGGTAGAGGTGTTAATGAGCTTAACTGGAAGCCATCTGTCACTTGACATGTGCGAAACGATCCTTGCAACCATGATACCTCTAGGGGCAGAACGTGAAGAAGTGGGCTCAGTCAGAACGGCAGAACCGGGAGACACAGGTGTATTATTTGGCATCCTACCCCAAATAAGATATTCTCGACCAGGTTCCAGACAGACAGCTGAATTGCATCTCAGTGTGCCGATCTTGTCAGGAATGACATCTCCTTTCCATGGGTTTAGACCAGAAAGCATTGACAAGAACGTCATTGATTCAGGGTCTTTGGACAAACTAGCGCTGTACACTGTCTGCCAATAAGTTCCACACTGTTTAGACTTGCACAAAATATGTTTTATAACATTAGCACCGAGAATGATTTCATCGTGTTGGCCTTGAACCACAAGTGTGGGGACCAGCATTTTACACCCATAAACCTCCATTTCTAGCTCGACAGCATATTTGGGTTTCACACAGAGTCCACCACAACCAACCAATACCACGTTCACATCAGTCAAGTTATCATCAGTGAGTAAACCAGCTTGTCTCAGTTTTTGCTTCGCACTCACATTAATGCTACAAGCCATCGAGCCACTGTCTAGCATGCCACCCATCACAACCGATCCACCAAAAGTCACAGGTGTGTAGAAAAGGCTGTCACTGCTGACAATTTTGTGTATATTTTGGTACACAACAGTCTCAAAGCTGTGACATGACTCTCGGGCGGAAGAAAAAATGGACTCTGCATCAAACGACACATCAGATTGGGAGTTAATTTCAAGACCCGTACTGCCTCCCTCTGAATACAGGTCACTTAGTTTCCCTGAGGCTGGTTTGCTGAGGTTTTTGAAAGAGCTACTGGACATTGCAGCCTATGATGACCAGGAGTGAGACATTCAAAGCACAATCTGTCAGACATGCAGTGGGAGATTGTAGTATGGCCTGCATCACCACACACTCTGCAGCATGGCTCTTTGGAACGACGCTGACGTGCACGTGAAGGGCCACTGTAACCAGGACGGGCATTACGTGTTTGAACTTTTTCCATCATCTCCTGGAACATCTCAGCCATGCGATTCAAAAGTCTCTCTTCTGACTGTTGCATGTTTTGAGCCACGACTGGAACTGCTGCACGGCCTGCACTGCTCAAAACATTGTGATGGTTAACTTGGGCTGGCTGGGATGAGAAGAAACTTGGGGTGCTTTGTAACACCTGTGGTGTCATATCAGGAGACTGGGGAAGACTAGCCACTAGGTTGTGCTGTGCAGGTACCTGTGCACTCACCAGCAGGGGACTGGGTCGATCGGGGCTCACCGTAGCAGTATGAAGTTTGAGCTGCATTGAACTGGAGGCTCTCTGATGTGCACGCATCTCCCTCTGGTAGTCGTCGATTCTCCGTTGAACATCTTTTGAAGTCCACTCATGGATGGGCCTCCACTTAAAGGTGGATGACAGTTCAGGATCTGGACAATGTTTAACAAACATTAGAGCAATTTCATTATTCAGATTGTTTGTTGCATTTCCCCGCATCTTTAAACCTTCTTGTGACCTGTCAGTGGCTTTGTTCAGTCTTATCCAATAATCTACAGGATTTTCTTTGTGTTTGGGCAGAGTGGCATAAAAGTCAGCCAGAGGAAGACATGAAGGAGCATCACTAAAATAGCGAAGGAGAATGTCATAGATCAGTGTAGGCTTTACAGCCACATCAAGATCAGGGTCAGCACGAAGGGCTATTTTGACTACATCCCTGGCTTTACCCAGCAAATGTCCAGTGATTTCCTCCGCCTGCTCATGCAGCGGCGTTCCCCTCTTTTTCAGATAAGATTTAGTCATGACAATCCAATCCTGGACTGAAAACTTGTCTGTACTGTCACCTCTAAAGATCTGCAGGTCTTTGTCTGGAGTGACATGCACTGTAACATGGGGAGAGTCACATTTGGTTCCGTCATCATGGGCGGGGTCAATGGGAGATTGTGTTTGAGTATTAGTGGATGCATTTATCACACCAGAGGACATCAGCTTTGCCACAATAGATTCACCAATCTGGGCACCTAATTGTCCCATCATATCTGTAAACTGGTGTGTTTACATCACTGTGAGGCGTGGACGTCTGTACACTAGCACCACTAAATGCATCGCCACTGATAGCACACTGTTCTGTACCCAACCCAGTATCTGCGCTGTCAAACATGAGATTTGGGCGTCCCACATTCCCATCATTGATTTCTCTTTTCCATAACCCTCTACCTTTAGGTAAAAATGGAGTAGTAAAATCATCCATTGTAATAACACAGAACCGTAAAGTTTCTGAATAGTACCTGCATTGTGTTACCAAAACAGTTCCTGCACAAAACAGTGCAACAATAATAAGAAAATACTGGGAAAAATGATAAGATGCACAATAACACCCCCAAGTGTTTGTGTACTGTAATAGCACCCTGTGCGCTGCAAAATATCAAACCAAAGTCCAGGCGCAGTGTATGATGACGAGGAGGCAACCACGGCGATCGGCGTTGAGCAGATCTAAAAATCCAAGAAGGTCACGGCACCACTGTAACGGCTGCGAACTCTTCAGCCATCCATTAATTGAAGACAGGACTCAGCTTGGAGTTGATCACTTTACTGTGATAGACACAAAAATGCACATCTTTTTTTTAGTGTCTTCATTAAAGCAGCACACCTGGCTCCCCTCATCAGCACCGTCACTGCACTGAGTTTAAATACACAGAATATATCTTTGTGATCCCCCAAAATGTATATTAACAATTGTTGTTTGAACACAATACAATAACAATTATATACAATCATATTTGGTGTCAGTGGATGGAGTAACATGCACAAATACATTTTACATGTATAAAATAAAACATACCTGTGATAGACACAAAAATGCACATCTTTTTTTAGTGTCTTCATTAAAGCAGCACACCTGGCTCCCTACAGAAGCAAACAGCACAATAAAATAGCTGCTCAATACATATAACGTGATAATGACGTCATTACACGAGGCACTAGTTAGCTAACTGCAGTTATTAGCAGACTTCACAAAAGTACAAAAACACAAAGTTAGCTCACAAATTAAATTGAAAACAGGTCCATAACATTACAAAACATAATCTTAACAACATATATGAGGTATTATACAACCACAGTTGTCAAAAATAATAAAATAAACTCCCCTTCACGGAGTTACAACTTACCCTCATCAGCACCGTCACTGCACTGAGAGGGAGGAAGTGAAGCTGCTGCAGATAGCATGCGCAGGAGTGGTGTGCTTTTCAAAATAAAATAAATGATAAAATTCACATAAATAATTTAACCTGAAAAACTAGTGCATTGTTTTATATTCGTTACATGTCCACTGTAAAGACTCTCTTATTGACATTGTCAGAACAGATTTGTGGGATGTGGAGTCCTGTAGACCAGTGGTTCTCAACCTTTTCAGCCCACCACCCCCAAAATAAAGGTTCCATAGAGCGGGGACCCCCACTGTAGCTGAAGGTGGTTGAACACAGACATGAACATTGAAGAACAGTCATGTGGAGACAGGACCATCTATGAGGGGGAATAAAGGAGAGATTTTTGGGGTCCATCGATGAAGTCAGTAAAATGATGGTTTATTGTTCTATGAATCTGATAACCACATTTATTTATTTATCTGAATAATATTGATATCATTAGCCTCTGCTAACTAGCTTACTCTCTGCTAACTCGCTTAGCCTCTGCTAACTAGCTTAGCCTCTGCTAACTAGCTTAGTCTCTGATAAATAGCTTAGCCTCTGCTAACTAGCTTAGTCTCTGCTAATTGGCTTAGTCTTTGCTAATTAGCTTAACCTCTGCTAACTAGCTTAGTTTCTGCTAAATAGCTTAGTCTCTGCTAACTCGCTTATAGCCTCTGCTATCTAGCTTAGTCTCTGCTAACTAGCTTATTCACTGCTAACTAGCTTAGCCTCTGCTAACTAGTTTAATCTCTGCTAATTGGCTTAGTCTTTGCTAATTAGCTTAACTTCTGCTAACTAGCTTAGCCTCTGCTAACAAGCTTAGCCTCTGCTAACAAACTGATTGTCTGCTTAATATCTTAGCCTCTGCTAACTACCTTTGTCTCTGCTAACTAGCTTAGTCACTGCTAACTAGCTTATCCTCTGCTAATTAACTTAGTCTTTGCTAAATAGCTTAGCCTCTGCTAACTAGCTTAGCCTTTGCTAAATAGCTTAGCCTCTGCTAACTAGCTTAGTCTCTACTAACTAGCTTAGCCTCTGCTGACTAGCCTAATCTCTGCTAACCAGCTTAGCCTCTGCTAACTAGCTTAGCCTTTGCTAAATAGCTTAGCCTCTGCTAACTATCTTAATCTCTCCTAAATTGCTTAGCCTCTGCTAACTAGCTTAGTCTCTGCTAACTAGTTTAGCCTCTTAGTTGTCTTTGTCACATTTGATTTGACATTAATAATTATGCACATTTACAAATATTGTACATGATATGAGTGATAACACGTGTTATACAATAGATGTACCTTAAGATTTTTAGTAGTCCTTTGGTGTACCATGGGTACATATACTTATTGAACCACTGTCCTAATGTACCGAGGTTTCATATTTAGAAATAATGTAAAATTAGTGAAGATTCAGAGATACCAGTACACCGGTGTGGCAGGTACAGCCTTGTGCAGCCACGTGGCAGCTCTACCATACCAGACGGCCCACTACTCCCAGCTGAGGATTACATCTGTTCTCCCAGTGTTCAGCTGTACTGACCAGAAGTGGTACAAAGCAGTTACCATGGTAACCAACCTTTTAATGACACTTTATGTTTCGATATCGCTTCAATGTTTATAGAAATGTGTTTTTGTTTGGATGCAGGACATTAAACCTGGTCCAGTTAATGATATGGTCATCTTGTCAACCAGACCACACGCACACACAAACACACACACACACACACTCACACGCACAAAACTCGTTTACGTGTATGCTTACGCATATACTTTTGCACGTTTCTTATTCATGACATGACTTGTTTGTGTGTTGTTTTTCACAGAAGTAACTTGTATAAAGACATCAACTACACTCTACCAGACATCTCTACTCTGAAAGTTCAGGACGTGTATGATGGAATCACTGCTGATGAAGCTCCATGATCACTATGATGGACGTCTCCAGTGATGTTCTTCTGGTATAATCCATGTTTGGTCAGGTGTAAGTGTGCTGTCATACCAGCTGCTAACAAGGACAGTCCCCAGGACCCGCCCACATACAGTAGCCCCTCCTCCCCCACAGCTGCCACTCTCTGATTATAGGCTGGGACCCTCTACCTGTGCATTCATCTGCTCTGAACATCAACACCATCATATGGCGTCTCTTGAAACATCTTTGGTGACATCACACAAAACTGAGAACATCACACTAGAGCAGAGTTCCAGTGCTGAGTGGCACCAACTAAGGAGGTGCTGCATTACCCCCACCATATTCAGAGAGGTCTGTCACACCAGGGGGGAAAGCTCTGCTGAAAACCTCACCAAAAGGCTTCTGTGACCATCCAGTCAGACTGATGACGTGTGGTGTCGGCTTGACCTGGAGCCTATAGCAGTAGAGGAGTACTGTGGGGTAAGGGAGGTCAATCATGTATGTAATGTTTTACCAACATGTATAAATAAATGATTTAGATCAAAGTATTATGGTGTTCTGTACAGTTTAAGTCATTAGTTTTAAAAGGGAATTGACAGGAACTAAAAAATCAGTGACCAAACAAAAGCAGAACACGACTTAAATTAACACAACAAACATTTTAATAAGGTAGCATTCAAAGGCTTGAACTGTATGAAAACATATTTCATATAATTATAAACACTGATAAGATTTAGGAATAAAGGGGTTGTGAAAGTGGACAGATGAATGTTGACTACTGCTACAGTTTATCTATTTTTAAAAGGGATTTAGATTTAGTTAAAGTACAAACAAAAACAGGTTTAATGCAGACTTAGATCTGAGCAACTCTTTTTATATTCACCAAGGTTTTGGTCTGACAACCTTCATCAGGTCATTGCAAATAATGCAATAGAGGGTGCTAGGACGCCCTCTATTGCATTAAACTGCTACGTAAACCAGTGACGTCAGTACGTCACTGATTACGTAGCAGTTTACCCATGAGCGCTTGCACCATAATGAAGCCCATGCTTTAACGTATTTGTTAACATCGTATGAATACTGTCCTATCTTATGTAAATATTTAGCTGAACAACTCTACCTGTCTTCATCAAAGTCACAGGAATCTGCAACAACGTTTGTGAACACAGGTAATTATCAAAGACGTTTTATTTCTTAACAATGACCGTGTTAGTGTTAGCTTTTGCTAAGCTACTTAGCTTCAACTATGCCTGGATAAGTACAGCAGATAAAGGCAATACATTGATTTTAATATGTTTGTTTATCATTATAGATGCTCTTAAGGCTGGCTGTCTGTGCATCTCCGTGATCGTGTTGCTCCTCTGGGGTTCAGAGGACATACGGGTGTGTGTATGAAGTACTCAGCTTGCCTGTGATAAAGAATGGAGACAGCACATGTGTTCAGCTGCATTTACTTCACGTGAGGATTGTTCTTCCTCTGTGGTGCCTTAGTTACTCTCTATCAGTGCGCTACATGCGCCATCTACTGGTCGGCGTAGGGATTACACTTAACTCAAAAGAGATTGCATAAGAACCAAATGAGTTATTACATGAAAATAAAGTAGTTAAATAAGAAAATAAAAATTGTAGGGGTGTCTATTTTTATTTAACCTATGCTTACTATTTCCAGGCCTCTACACACACACAAACCAGGGTAGATGGTCTTTAAATCCTTAAAAAGGTAAAGTATTAAATGTGATGTAGCCAAATCTAAGGCCTTAAAAACTTTACATTTGAGAAAAATGGGATTAAATGAGAGAAATTGTAGCATTAAATATTGTGGTACGTCTCAGTGCCTGTACCCTGAAGTGTTGTGGACTTTAAACACTGTCTGGTCTCTGATCATCACTGTGACAATTCTAATAA
>NW_021145063.1:0-25974 GCF_900634775.1 Gouania willdenowi | reverse complement strand
GAGGAAGGTCACATTTTATGGGGTTATTCATTCCAGGCTCAGTAATTGTGATTAACTGAATTTGAACTTTAGTAATTGACAATGTAATTGTAATTGACTTTCAGGGGGAAAATCATATTTGTAATTTGAATTGTAATTGGAAAAAATGCAGGTCACCAAACTCATAATATAGTTGTAATTGAACATGGATAATTGAGGATGTAATTGTAATAGAAAAATGCAATTGACCCAAACCCTGGTGTCTAACATTCATGTTTTTGTGTCTCCAGTTTTACAGCACTCCTTTCTTCCCACGTGAATGTTTTCCGTCTTTTGAAGAACGGTAAGCAAAGCAAACAAACACACCTGATCCATCAGACGTTGGTCCACATGTTTGTGACATGATTTCTCATCCAGCGTGTTTATGTTTTATCTTTGTAGAGATGAGTTGGATGAGTTATTGGCTGTCATGCCACCAGAGGCCCTGGAACCCATCCCAGTTCCAAAGTAAGTGTCCTTGAGTTGTTTTAATTGTCTTTTTTTTCTGAGTAACTCTTGATCAGAGTGTCTCCCTGCTTCTCTCTCTACTACTCTCTGCTCACTGTTTGTGTTTTGTTCCTTCAGAAAAAGGAAGCGTGAGGAGGGTAAGGGCCCATATGTTAAGAAACCTCCCAACGCATTCATGCTTTTCTTAAAAAGTGAGAGGAAGACGGTGCAGGAAGAGCTCGGCATTAGAAACAGTGCTGCCATCAACAAAGTTCTTTCTGAACGTGTACGTTTGTTGGTTCCTCAATAAGTTATCTGTGATCTTCACATTTTTGTCTTGTTGTGTGTGTGTGTGTGTGTGTGTGTGTGTGTGTGTGTGTGTGTGTGTGTGTGTGTGTGTGTGTGTGTGTGTGTGTGTGTGACACTTTGTTGTTGTTCATCCACAGTGGAAGTCTTTGGAAGAAAACAAAAGAGAACTCTTTCAAGCAGAAGCCCAAATAGAAGCTGACATCCATGCTCTGAATAACCCCGGCTGGAGCAACAAAGCAAACTACGTAAGTCTACTCTGCAGAAATGTTTACCCATCAACCTTAGAGGTGATGACATCATGACTGTGGAAGTGTTTAATCAGCTGACTAGAATTTTCACGTGTCTATTTTTAGGGGAAAAAGAGTAAAAAATCACGGACTAAAGCTCCACCTCTGCCTCCACCCTCCTGCTGATGGGAATGTATAATAAACATCACCAACATACTAACGGTAAGTATCATTACTCAAAACATCACTTCATTTTATGATGATTTTATTTCAAAATGGTTTTTCCACAAATGTGAAATCAGGTCATCAGTTACTATAAAACAAGAATAATGTGTATCTAAAGTAATATGCAGACATGGACACACACTCTGAACACAGGTTTAATCTCAACTGTGTGTTTTATTGTTTTAGTCTAAGACACATGTCAAACTAAACTTTAGCATCCAATTCATCCCCTTGGAAAAAAGTTAAAATGACATAGAAAACAATATATCAGCTTCTCCAAATATTTCAAGGAAACTCTAGTCTTTTCATGCTTAGATCACATGATGGCAGTCATTTTTAATTGCAAATTGTTGAAAGAACTCTCAGTTTTTCCCAAACTGTGCAATTTTCATCAAATTATTTCACAAGGGTTTCCTGAATTACATTAATAATTTCTCACAATATCAAGAAAATTTGAAGAGAATAACATACCGGGAATAATATTTCACTTATTGCTTGGATATTGTCGATACCTTAATCAATACTAATAATAATTCATCAATGCTCTAAAACAAAAATGAGGTGTACCTTAATGTGATGTGCAGACATGGACACACTCTCTGAGAACAAGTTTAATCAGATGTGTTTTAATGTCTCAGTCTAAGAGTATTGAGTTTTGCATCAATTTAACTTCAAATTGTGTCTGTGCTCTCCATAGATTGTTTGAAATGCATATATCAGCATCTAAGATGTTCTTTAACAATGTGAATTAGTTTAGTTTATGGTGGATTCTGTCATAGAAACTCACCTAGAAACAAGCCTGCAGTAGAATCAGAAGACTCATCAGCTGTTCTCTATATTTTACTAGCACCAAGGACAGCAACGACATCAGCAGCAACAACAGCAAGGGCAACTTCAGCATCAACATCAACAGCAACAACGGCAACAGCAACAACAAGGGCAATGTCGGCAGCAACGTCAACAACAGCAGCAACAACGAGGGCAACATCATCAGCAACATAAACAGTGGCAACTATTGATGTTGCTTCTGACATTGCCCTTGTTGTTGCTGCTGATGCTGTTGCCACTGTTGACATTGCCCATGTTGCTGCTGCTGCTGCTGTTGCCGTAACAACAAGGGCAACATCAGCAGCAATAAACAGTGGCAACAGCATCAGCCGCAACAACAAGGGCAATGTCAGCAGCAACATCAACAGCGACAGCAGCAGCAACGACAAGGACATCAACAGCAACATCAACAACAAGGATGATGCTGTTGCCGCTGTTGATGTTGCCCTTGTTGTTGAATCAGAAGACTCATCAGCTGTTCTCTATTTTACTAGCATCAAGGACAGCAACGACATCAGCAGCAAGAACAACAAGGGCGACGTCATCAGCAACATCAACAGCAACAACCGCAACAGCAACAACAAGGGCAATGTCAACAGCAACATCAGCAGCAACTACAGCATCAGCAGCTACAACAAAATCAATGTCATCAACAGCATCAGCAGCAACAAGAAGGGTTATGTCAGTAGCAACATCAACAGCAGCAGCAGCAGCAGCAGCAGCAACAACACGGGCATCGTCAAGGGCAACATCAACAGGGGCAACTGTTGTTGCTGCTGATGTTGCTGTTGATGTTGTTTTTGTCGTTGCTGCTGCTGTCACTGTTGATGTTGCTGCTGATATTGCCCTTGTTGTTACTGCTGATGCTGTTGCCGCTGTTGATGTTGCTGCTGATGTTGCCCTTGTTGTTGAATCAGGAAGACTCATCAGCTGTTCTCTATATTTTCCTATCATCAAGGACAGCAATGGCATCAGCAGCAAGAACAACAAGGGCGACGTCAGCAGCAACATCAACAGCAACAACGGAAACAGCAACAACAAGATCAATTTCATCCAACAGCATCAGCAGCAACAAGAAGGGTTATATCAGCAGCAACATCAACAGCAGCAGCAGCAACAACAAGGGCATCTTCAACGGCAACATCAACAGGGGCAACTGTTGTTGTTGCTGCTGATGTTGCTGTTGTCCTTGTCATTGCTGCTGCTGTCACTGTTGATGTTGCTGCTGATGCTGTTGCCGCTGTTGATGTTGCTGCTGACGTTGCTTTTGTTGTTGATTCAGAAGACTCATCAGCTGTTCTCTATTTTTTCCTAGCACCAAGGACAGACAGCTAGAACAAGGGCAACGGCAACAACAAGGACAATGTCAACAGCAGCATCAGCAGCAACAACAGGGGCATTGTCAGCAGCAACATCAACAGTGACAGCAGCAGCAATGACAAGGACAACAGCAACATCAGCAACAACAACAACAATGGCAACAGCATCAGCCTTGTTGTTGTTCAATTTCTATCTTATGCTATATATAGTATATATATTTATATATTTATATATGTATCTAAATGTATAATAAAACAATATTTGAACTAAGTGGGAAAAGAACTTGCTTTCTAACTCACACACACACATCACAAAAAGGTATTAGAAGTCTATTTATTCAGAGTCAATAGAAAATCATTGACCAATGTCAATGTGTCAATAAATATTTTATCGATTACTTTTTTTGGGTTTTTTTTTTTAATATCTGTAAATAAGGAACTGGGTTTTCAGAAATAATTCAGGAGAAGGTTTTTAAGCTGTTCAGGGACCAGGATTTGTAATGAAAGTGGACAATATCATTTTCCAGTGGATATTGCTGCTGAAAAATTATTTTGGTGCAAACCAATCAGTAATTCAATAGTCCACCCTTTTACAAAAAATGAATTATACAACCTATACATTAATGACCCTCCTACATGTGAGGACATAAGTTGCACGTTAAGTGTAAAAGTGCTGAGTCTTATAAAACATATGAGCCAGAAGAGGCTGGCAGGCTCAGATAGTTAAACAGTGAAACTTACACACAGAAACTGGTGAATTACTGACGTGGTTTTGGCTGTACCAATCGGTCAGACCATAAAAACATTTGGAGTTTTATTGACTGTCAAAGTTATATCAAATCACGGAGAACAATGTCAAAGTTATCAGAGGAAAGAAGGTTGTTGTGGTTAGTGAAGCTGAACCAGGATCTACGAGGCTAAAATCTGGACAACATCTGAATGATGTTCTGGCTCATTCTTGTCAGGTAAGTGAATTGTTGATAGCAGCGGCTGATGATAAGAATACAATTCATTTTCACCTGCACTACTATTAAATATGATTTCAATCAATCACTCAATCTTTTATTTGTATAGCGCCACATCATAACCAATGGTATCAAGACACTTTACAGTAGAGCAGTAAAGTGTCACCACCTGACACGTTACTGCTCTACACACGGCTTAATGTGTGTGTGTGCGTTATTGTTGCACAGATTTGAAGAAAATAATTTCGACTTCCCAGTTGCCACATTGTCCAAAGACACGGGTAAAATGGTGTCGGAATACCACTCAGATTCTTCTGATGAGGAGAGGCAAACGTTCCTCCCCCCTCACCATCCCCAACAGGAAGTGCTCTAACCAGGTAACCCATGGAGCAGAAAAATCACCTCCTTCCCCCACTCCCCTGTTCTTAAACCAATGTTGCATCTGTGTTTGAACTTATCTTTAACTTTTTCCTTCCCCAGACTTTAAATGCAGCCTGCTCCATCATGGAATCCTAAAAATATGAGATCAGGAATGGGTGCCAGCAATCCACAGCCCCGCAACAGAACCCCCATTCCTTGGAGAAAACAAACTATGGTACCTCCTTTACCAGAGGCAAAGCCTCCTAATGGGACTCCAACCATCAATAAAAAATTTTTTTATCAATAAATCCAATTTTAAAAATGACTTACCTATATATTTTCTTTTTTAACAAGTGTTTTTATAGCTTGGATACTGATTGCAGGGGTGACTACAAGTAGAAGAAGTTATATTTAAATCTTAGACCTTTTTAATACCACGTTAAAAAAATTTAAGACCAAACTTACGATGGAATACAGACCAAAGGGAAAATATATTATTTTACAATTAAAGGCATTTGATTCAGTTAATAATATACAATAAGGAAAAATGAAAGTAATCAGTTGTTCAGAACATTTTTCAAATGTGTTTATTAATGTGGAAAGAGAACAAAAATAGTGACATTGTCCTAAATTATATTTATTGTAACAAAATTCTCACAACATTTAATATCAGGGACAATAAACTAGAATCAAAATTGAACTGGAACCTGTGAGCAACCAAACACCAAAGTGCTTTTATCAGATTCTTCCTGTGTAATGCTATATGTGGAACTTGATCAAAAATTAGGCCTTCTAAGAAAATGTAACCAACCCACATTAGCAGCCTAATTTCTGTCCTGGCTAATGAAACTTTATGTTTCTATTATAGGGCCCACCTTAGACATAACATGTGAACACACTATTTTCATTTGAAATGTTGTGAAAACAGAAATTCTGGGATGAGGTAAAAGAGGTAGGTGAGAAGGTAAGGGAAAGAGAAAATGTCTGACTGGACATCAAGGCATGTGTCTGAGTTCTGTTGATTTGTCTTCCAGCTCCCTCTCAACTAGAGCTGCAACAATTATTATTTTCATAATCGATTAATCGGTCGATAAATTATTGATGAATCGGATAAAAACACACATTTTTTAATTTCAGCCTGTTTATTCGTCCCATTGTGAATGTAGTGGTAGGTCACCCTAGGTAGACTTCATTAGCTACAGTGTCCATATATCAGCAGTGAGACACAGTTTGCTGTTTGTGTTCATTGCATTCTTCACTTCTTTACAGTCTCTTCATAATTTTCTCTCATTGAGCTTTGTAAAATGTAAAACATAAATTGTGTCGTTGAGGGCAGAATGTGACCTGGATTAAAGGTGAGGATGATTGTAGTGAAGCTTCATCTTCAACCATGGACACAGACCTCATGTCAGTGATCACTCATGTAGAGGATGTTCTCAGTCCCAGCTTCTCTCGTGGTTTCCATCATGTGTTCATCACCATGAAGCCTGTCATTGTTTGATCTTTTTCTGATGAAATGAGAAAGATTAGTATAGCATTGTATGTATTATAGCACAATTTACTTACAACTCAAGTAGTTACCTTGTTTTATATGCAGTATTAGGTTAAGAACATGTTCATGTCCCAAGAGCAAACACGCACGCACGCACAGCGCACACACACACACACACACCCACACACCCACAACACACACACAACACACCACACCACACACACACACACGCACACACACACACACACACACACACACACACACACACACAACACACATAACACAATTAAACAAATATTAAGTAGATGTGATAAGTCACTTTAAACCTCAGTCTAAATGTAAATTAATCCAGCTCACTCCATTACAGACCAGACTTCATCTTTAATCTATTACCACCATTATGTACAAGTATATATATAAAGCACATTTAAACCCTGCTTAGATGATAAAATAAAATAAAAAGTATTTCAAACACACAATGTGATGGAATAAACTTTTTTAAAAGTCCAAGCATTCTATCATTTTGTTCCAGTGTGTTTCTTACTACTACATCTTGTATTTATGTGTATTTTTTTAGTCTTTTACAGTTTTTCGATTGAATAACACTAAAATCTAAAGTGTGCACAATTATCAAAACCTTACACTCAAGGAGCCAAACTTGGCCCCAGATTTGCCACCACTGTAAGCACAATGAGTCTCGTTCACACTTTGTGCAACAACAATACACACCGTGATTTGAAACACTAACACACACGTCTATGCATTAGACACAGAAGTATATCAAGATGTCACTTCCTTGCAATTCCAAAAGCACTGACTGTCAAATGACCACACCTATGAGCCAGTTGATTGAACACTGCCATTAGGTGCGCAAACACAAGATTGCTTAATTGTAGGACACACCAATCAGGTTTAAGCACTATAACAATGCAGCAGGTGAGTCACCAAAGCTTAACCACAAATGGAAGGAGGAGGAAGAGAAGAGTGAGGATGAGAGGGGAATCGGAGGAGGAGGAGAAGAAGGAGGCAGAGGCCGTGGCCGAGAAGAGGAAGAGGAAGAGGAAGAGGAAGAGGAAGACCTCAAGCAGGAGTAGGCGAAGCTCAAAGGAGAAGAGGTCCAACTTTAAGCAATGAAATTCGCGCAACTCTTGTGGACCATGTTGTGAACCATGGATTGACGCTGAGGGAGGCTGGACTGATTCACCGTGGCATCTGTCATAAGGGCATTCAGACTGGAAAACAGGTAAAAAAAATTACCTGTTTACAGCTTCTTACTGTATGCACCCCATATCAGCACTTTTGATACCCCTTCCTGTGACATTTTACAGTAGGTTACATGTATTTTGTTCTACATAGG
Source organism: Gouania willdenowi (assembly GCF_900634775.1). Taxonomy (NCBI): domain Eukaryota; kingdom Metazoa; phylum Chordata; class Actinopteri; order Blenniiformes; family Gobiesocidae; genus Gouania; species Gouania willdenowi. The sequence goes on along the minus strand of NW_021145063.1, from coordinate 18,427 downwards.
ATTGAGGGTCGAGTACAACGAGGAGGAAGGGCTCCCATTTTCACACCACTGCAGGAGAGGGAGATTGTGAATATGGTTTTGGCAAATAATGCCATCAGGCTTCGTGAAATCCAGGCCAATATTATTGAAGACCAAATCATCTTTTATAATGTGAATCAGGTCTCTCTGTCCACCATAGCCTCGTATCCTGAAGGCACATCAGGTACAAATGAAACAGTTGTACCGAGTGCCTTTTGAGAGGAACTCAGAGAGGGTCAAACAGCTGCGGCATGAGTATGTGGAGGTATGTATTGTTCACTTTAGCACTCTGATGTTGATACTGCACACATAACCTTTTTTTACATGTAAATGTACTGTATACTAAATCTATGCTGAACTACACAATCTTGTCTTTCACTGTATTTCAGAGAGTTTTACAAATGGATGCTGAGGCCATTCAGCATGAGTTCATCTACATAGACGAGGCGGGGTTCAACCTCTCAAAGGTCAGAAGGAGGGGAAGAAATGTAATTGGCCAGAGGGCAATTATTAGTGTCCCGGGGCAACGTGGCGGTAACATCACCCATTGCGCGGCAATCACCCAGAATGGGGTCCTCCACCGCCATGCCAACATGGGTCCGTATAAAACACCTCACATCCTTACATTTTTGGACAGAGTATACAACCTCACAATCATAAATAACATGCAGATCCAATACATTGTCACCTGGGACAATGTTTCATTCCACCGCTCTGCTCTGGTTCAGAAACTGGTTTACGCAGCACCCACATTTCACAGTCCTTTTCCTGCCACCATATTCTCCATTTCTTAACCCAATTGAAGAATTCTTCTCGGCATGGCGGTGGAAGGTTACGATCTGCACCCCTGGCTCGGGTAGCCCTCATTCAGGCCATGGAGGAGGCCTGTGACCAGATTGAGGCCACAGCCATACAGGGGTGGATACGACACGCACGGCGATTCTTTCCCCCTGTCTTGCAAATGAGGATATCGCCTGTGATGTGGATGAAATTCTCTGGCCAGATCCAGCTAGGAGAAGAAACCAACAGTAGCAATTTATGTGCTGTGTTTTCTTTTTTGGGGGGGTTCTTTTTTGTACAGGATAAAATGTTATGTTCATGAAAACTGGGAAATGTTTTCTTTTTCGCCATGTTGGCTTGAGTATATGGAAAAAAATAAATAACATTGTCAACAGCATTAGTCTTGTGTCCTGTGTGGTGTCTACAGTAATGCATACAAGTGTTCACTGTGTGTATTGTTTTGCAAAAAGTGTGAGCAGACATTGTGTTGACAGTTGTGCAAATCCGAGCGATTCTTTGCAAATTCACTGTGTGCTTCCACCCATACTTACTCTATGCACTTAGAAGCAGAATTAGCCCAAAGTGTTTAAGGTTTTCAACAGCAGAGTGTAACTGGTGCAAACAGAGTTAAGTCATATGCAACGTGTGTGTTTCATTTGGTAAAAAAATATGGTTTTGATAAGTTAGTGTATAGTTTTTACAAGAGCGGTTCATTTTGCAAAGGAGTTAAGTTGTTTTGCTAATTGGGTATGTGGTTGGCTATCGTGTGTTGGGTTTTGCTAACAAAACAAACAATCAAAATTGTGTTTATTCAATCGTTAAAAAAACTGTAACTTGTGGACATGAAGCAAAACATAAAAAAGGTATAAATTATGATCAAACTTAAGCATAAAACACACGTGAATCATAAAAACTTAGTTACTAATTTGTTCAAAAATGTCTTTGGAGTCATTAATATCAACTTTTAGCCTCAAACAGGTGAAATAACCATTTACATTTGAATGTCCCCATTTTGGACTAAAAAATCCAAGTAAAGTGTGAGAAAACGTAATAATAATAATAATAATAATAATAAATCCTTACGGGACCATAGGGCCAAAACCCCCACCTCATTATTGTATGAAGATTTATATATAAACTAATAATGATTTGTCATTACTATTTACTTTTAGCTTAGTGTAAGTTTATTCATTGGTTGATAAAAACATTATAAAATTATATCAAGAAACAAAACAATAAAAGAAGAGGAAAATAACTATCAATATTTGTTTACAGTAATTCAAAGAGATACAATCAGTGTTATGATGGATGGTGAGCAAAGACATAATGTGTAATGTTGATGAACAAGTTCGGATTAACTACAGCTGGGCCCGCGGAACATCTCAGTGCAGAATAGCACGTACCACGTTCCTGAGAATTCAGTCAAATGACTCAGTTCCACCGAGTAAAACAATTCAAATTGTGCAACATAAATCATAATCTATGTTCAATTGCCTTTGAATCGATATATCACAAAACTATTTCCCCATACATTTGGAAATTTACAGAAATAGAGGTGGGCCCCCGGGCTCCATTTAAAAAAAAACAAAAAAACAAAGTGAGTAGTGTTTGAGTTCGGTAGTCCGGCCAAATAAAAATCAGTCTTTCCGGTCAGTTTTGTAACAGTGGATGGCGGTAATGCACCTTAATCAGAATAAAGTTCAGTGATAGCCTCATCATTGTCTCTGGCACGAGATGAACTTGGATGAAATAGAGTTCCATGCTTGAACAGTCGCTGGTCGAGCCTTGTTAAGACGTGCAGTCGTATGTTCGAGGTTGATAATATTGATCAGGCTTTGAGACCAAAATTATTTCATGCACATACCTGGAGTAAACCTATGTTTTAATATCGTTTTTTTTTCTTTTTTCGCAGAGGTAAAACCTGCAAACACCAATTTGAGCTTAATTTGTGTTAAAGTTACATCAGAATGATATTAAGGAGACCAAATGTGGGATTAAAAATGTAAAAAATGTTCAGTACGTCTGCTAACAGAGTTTACATGAGACCAGAATTCAGAAATGATTTGACAATCCCAAAACATGTGTAAGAATGTCCCAAGTGACGCAGTTCCACATATATGGCAGTTTTTTGTAGATTGTAATTTCATTTGGAATCTCTTATAGGCTGTAATGTAAGCTCTATGTATGGCATTGAAGTGAATTAGTTATTGCGCTAGATTTTTGGAAGGTGAAGTGAGGTTGCACCAGATCTTCCTCCAATCTAAACTGCCCAGTTCCTTATTCCACATGGACTCAGTTGGTAGAACTTTAGCGCTATGCTCTATCAGTTCATGGTATATTAAAGAAACAGAGGGTCTATCCAGTAACTTAGAGATCAATTTTAGCATGGATGTGTGCCTAAAGAGAGTTCCAGGGAACTCCATAAGCTTTTAGGGCTGATCTTAGCTGAAAATAAACAAAGTAAGTAAAAGCAGTAAGTGAGAAATGTGTTTTAAAGTCCTGTATCGATTTTTTAGCGATGTCAGTAGTTTGGCCTGAATCTCTGTGAAGTTATTTTTTTGTTAAAGTCTCTATTGATTGTATTTTGTTTTTCCAAGATTTGTTATTTGTCGAACTCTTGTCTTTGCTAGAGTTGAAGAGAATGAGATACAGAAACAGAATAAAACACTTTGTGGCCTCCCATAATATCTGTGGGTTAGAGCACTTTTGTGCATTATGTCCAAAAACTATTTTCAATTGGGTTTTAAGTGAACTGATAAATCCTGAGTTAATTATCATCCCCCTGCCTGCACTGGGGAAAGCAGGCCACAATCTCGTCCTGATCAAACCTCACTACACACCAAAAGTGAGGAGGTCACAAATAATCACACGCTCATTCAGGAAGTGGTCTCCTGAAGCTGAGCAGGCTCTGAAAGACTGCTTTGAGACCACTGACTGGGATGCATTGCAGGAGTCTCACAATGACAACATGGAGGAGATGGTTGACTGCAACTACGGACTATATAAACTTCTTCTGTATGGACGTTGTTGTTCCAGTAAGATCTGTGCGCTGCTTCGGCTAACAACAAGCCCTGGATAACCAGTGACATCAAAGGCCTCCTGAACCAGAAGAAGAAGGCCTTCAGAGATGGTGACACACAGGAGCTCAAGCGGATTACAGAAGGAACTCAGAGTCCAGCTCAGAGAGGGGGAAGGAGCAATACAGAAGGAAAATAGAACAGAGGATGCAGAACAACCGCATGAGGGAGGTATGGGAGGGGATGAAGACCATCACTGGCTGCAGCTCAAAGAAAGGAGCCCCCATTGAGGCTGATGTGGGAAGGCAAACCAGTTAAACCAGTTTTTTAATAGGTTTGATCTCCCTGCACCTACGAGCACAGCAACCCCCACCCACCCAACCCCACAAGCCATTCCAGCACAGAAGAGGACACCTCCCCCCCACCCCGCTCACACCACCACCCATCACAGCAGCTCAGGTATGTGGAGAGCTGAGGAGGCTACGCCTGGCACAGCTACAGGTCCAGATGGAGTCTCCCCCAGACTACTGAAGACCTGTGCGCAGGAACTGGGACACCCCCTACAGGCTTATCTTCAACCTGAGCCTGGACAGGGGAGGGTCCCCCAGCTGTGGAAGACATCCTGCATCATTCCAGTCCCCAAGAAACCACATGCTGGGGAGCTGAACGACTTCAGGCCGGTCGCCCTGACGTCCCACGTGATGAAGACCATGGAACGGCTGCTGCTGCTCCATCACCTGAGGCCACAGACCCACCACGCTCTCGACCCTCTGCAGTTTGCTTACAGGGAGAAGGTTGGGAGTAGAGGATGCCATCATCTTCTTGCTTCACCGTTCTCTTTCTCACCTGGACAGAGGCAGTGGTGCTGTGAGGATTACATTTTTGGACTTCTCCAGCGCCTTTAACACCATCCAGCCTCTGCTCCTCAGGCACAAACTGACAGAGATGGGAGTAGGATCAGACCTGGTGGCATGGATTACAGACTATCTGACTGGCAGACCTCAGTACGTCCGACTGGGGGACTGCAGGTCCGACACTGTTACCAGCAACACTGGAGCACCGCAGGGAACTGTGCTCTCTCCGGTCCTGTTCACCCTGTACACGTCCGACTTCCAGTACAACTCGGAGCTCTACCACGTGCAGAAGTTCGCGGACGACACAGCCATCGTTGGCTGTATCAAGAGTGGACAGGAGGAGGAATACAGGGAACTGATCCAGGATTTCGTCACGTAGTGCGACTCTAACCACCTGCTCCTCAACGCCACCAAGACCAAGGAGATGGTGGTGGACTTTAGGAGAACCAGGCCGCACCTTGAGCCTGTCAACATCAAAGGTGACTGTGTGGAGGTGGTTCACACTTACAAATACCTGGGAGTGCAGCTGGATGACAAACTGGACTGGATTGCCAACACAGAGGCCCTGTGCAGGAAAGGACAGAGCCGTCTGTACTTCCTCAGAAGGCTGGCGTCCTTCAACATCTGCAAGAGGCTGCTACAGATCTTCTACCAGTCTGTAGTAGCGAGCACCCTCATGTATGCAGTGGTGTGTTGGGGGGGCAGCCTCAAGAAGAAGGACGCTGGACGCCTGGACAAACTGGTGAGGAAGGCAAGTTCTGTTGTTGGCACAGAGCTGGACAGCCTTACATCTGTGGCAGAGAAACGGACTCTGAACAGGCTACTGTCCATCATAGACAATCCACACCATCCACTGCACAGCGCCATCTCCAGGCAGAGGGCAGCTTCAGTGACAGACTGCTGTCATTGTCCTGCTCCACTTACAGACTGGGGAAATCGTTCCTCCCCCACGCCATGCGGCTCTTTAACAACTCTGGGGGGGGGGGCGATAAAATCAACCATAGAACACTGGACTTAATGCTAATCACACCATGCACCCTCTGTCACACACGCACTTTATCACACACACACACACATACAAGTTGGACTCTAAGTATGTACAAACTGACCATTACGCAACTGTATCTTGCACACTGTCATCTGCACAACTGCACTTGAACTGGACTGGCAGACACTATTTCGTTTTTATACCATTATATTTTACCTTAGTTATTTTGCACTGTTTTAAATTTTTAAATTTTTACATTGTACTTTCCCTGCATGCCCCTGTGTTCCCATACCTGTAAGCTGCTGGAACTGTGAATTTCTCTTGGAGATGAATAAAGTATCTATCTATCTATCTATCTATCTATCAATTAGTAAGGACATATTTAGTCGCCACCTTGGTGCTTTTATTTTAATATTGGGTAAATCAATGTTGCACAGTAGTGCAGAGTGATCGGACAGTGGTCTCGGTAAAATAGTGATGAATATATTTGTGTTAATTTGTATTATTCTGTAATTAAAGCTGGGTTGAGAAAAATATAATCTATCCGGGAGAATGTCTTGTGTCTAGCAGAGAAAAATGTATAATCTCTTGCATTAGCATTTTGTATATGACAAAGATCATGCAAAGCAATATCTTTAATAAGTGTTTTCAGCAGGTTAGATGATAGATTGGCAGTAGCATCTGAATTTGATCTGTCAAGAGATGGATTAAGGACTGCATTCAAATCGCCCCCCACTACAAGGGAACAATCATTTTGTTCTAATAGTGTGTTTCCAATGAAATTAAAAAGGTCTCTATCAGGCTCATTTGGACAATATATGGATGTAAAAGCTAATTTATGATTAAGATTGTTAACACGGGCAAAAGCAAGTCTTCCTTTCCCATCATTTCCAGTGACGTGTCTTTCTATGGTGTAAGTACTCAAGAACACGAGTTTTTCACATTAAGTGATAATAGATTTAATACACAAGTACACAAATTATTCAGCTACCAAGATGTATTAGTGCTAACGTAAGATGAAGTTTAACTGTAATCGCCCTGCCAAATGCTGTATATTTGTCCAAATATTGCTGTAATATTTGTCACAGGTATACAGAAGAACTCAAATGCAACGCAGGAAGGAGTAGACAGATACTGAAATATCTAAATAAGATTGAATAAACGGGTCCCACACAAAACCAGGAAGATAACTGAAATATTCCCCACTCGGATTTGTCACTTAATAAAGAACTCAGACTCCACACTTAATAATCAAAAACAGGAACTCTCAATTCCCCACTTTAATAATCAAACTCAGGAACTCTCAATACTTTCTAGGAGTTTGAAGTCTCTCTTAACAGGTTGACCATCTAGCAAGAGACTGACAGAACAGAGGGAGTATAAGTAACCTCCTCCAACTTGACGAGGGAATGAGGAGCAGCTGTGGAGAGCAGGAAAACTGGGCAGGCAGGAAAACATGGACAGGAACAGGCAAAAATCAAGGAACAGGGAGTGAATAAGGAGGTAAACCATAACTAACTAAGCAGACTCATGACAATATAGAGTAAAAATATGTCTGAAAAGAGGAGGGGGTGGGGAAAACTATATACAAAAACTAACAGACCGTACAAAAAAAAAAAAAACTGTTGGTCTGCAAGAACATAAACTCAACAAATTGTGCCAGATAGTCACACAGTCATTTAAACACAAAAAATAAATACATTCGACAATACTAGAACCAGCAAAGTCAATCTGGATTGTACGTTAATGCTAACCCATCAATAAAGCCCGTTTAGAAGAACATAAGTACTGGACTGGCAAATATATATTTAATATTGCCAATTAAATAATACAATTTCCAATGTTACCCGCTCACCAAAAAAATAAAAATAAAAAACTGCTTAAACACTAACTGCTTAAACTTTAAGAACTTATTTGTCAGGTAAGATTCGAAGACTCATCCATCCATGTCCATCAGGTTACCCTCTCTGTCATCCTGGAGATCCGCGTGGGCCACTGTTAATAGGCCTGGGATTGTTACCATGGTGACTGCTTCACTCTCGCACTCCGCTGCAACAGGGGTTCTCCTTTGGAGAGAGTTGAGGAAGTCTTCAGCCATTTGGGGAGAGTCGAACATCCTCTTCTCACGAACGAGGAACGGCTCCAGACCCATTTCTTTAGCCTTCTTCAGGACAGAGCTGCAGCTCTTCCTCCTGGCTGTCGTTACTGGGCTGAAGTCGGGGAAAAACAGAAGAGTAGTGGAGCCAGCGGTTGTTTTCGGGGTGGCTCCGTTGGATTTATACTTCACTGGGAAGACATTCCGTGCACCGTTAATGATTGCCGCTCTGTCCTGCCAACAGAGCAGTCTGAAGATGAGAGTTCGTGGTTTGTTGGAATTAGCCTGGCCTCCGTCATATACCCGATGCGCCCGTTCAATATCGATGTCACTGCCATCCAACGAAGGGATCCATTTAGATAGATTCTTTTTCAGGTAGCCAACTGCATCTGAACCCTCCACTGATTCTGGTAAGCCGACCAGCCTTATGTTATTCCTTCGCCCCCTGTCCTCCAGGTCCGTCAACTTTGTGGTAAGGAGGTCAAGCTGTGACTTTAGCTCGCTAAGCAAACGCCTATATTCCCATGCCGCGGCCTGCACAGCATCCATTAGGTCCTGGGTCCTCTTAGCAGACTTGCTCACTTAATAGAGTTCATTGGTAATGCCATTCACGGCTTCAGCAGTCTTTTGTATTTCTGTTCGCATGTCATGTAAAGCTGGTACCAGGATCAAATCCACAGCATCCCTAATGGCGGAGGCAACAGCTGAATCCAGTACACCGCGTTGATCTTCAAGCGCTAGCTTAATGCCGTTAGCAATGGCTGCATCCAGTTCTTACTTCGAGATGGCAGATTCTTTGAAGTTTTTCTTTATAGGCGACTGTTCAGCCTCCCTTTTCGAGCGTCTTTGGTTGAGGAAGTACTCATGATGAGATGGACGTTGAAGTATTTGTTGTATAATATCGGATTATTGAAAAAAAATGACTATGCTAAGCAGAGATAGACACTACGCTGGCATCGCAGTCGAGGGATCACGTGATCCCAGCAGGAATGTCTCTTGTTTAATAAATTTACTGGTAATGTCTTGGAAACTCATGGCAAAAAATGGCAGATGGATTATAACTGTATTCAAACTAGACAATTCTCTTTTCATACTATGCAATGTATATGGTCACAATGGAGTAACTCAAGCTAAAAATATGTTTTATCAGATTTATTCCAAAATTGAGTATCGACAAAAAAAACATAAAGATGCACAACTAATTATTGGAGGTGACTATAATGATGCTCCAAATGATTCAATAGATAGAATCCTGGAAAAAAACTCTCAAAGCTTCTGTTTTAAAGCTACATCTTACCGAACTGAAAAACTTCTTGTGACAGACATCGTGAATGACATTGAGTTTTTTAACCCTCGCTGTAAGGAATTTACCTGGTGTAATGCTAAGAGACGCACTCAACACTCTAGAATAGGACTCATGGTTAACATCTTCATCTTGTATACAATTTATATCTGAGGTTTCACCATTTACATGCTCCATTATCTGATCACAAAATGATTTTGATTCTCGTTCTGGTTCCAAAATATACAATAATAATCTAAGAGGATACTGGAAGCTAAATAAAAACTTACTTAAAGATACAATCTTTCAACACTTTGTGAAAACAAAATGCACTAAATATTTTCAATAATGAAAAGTTAAATAATATTCAAAAATGGGAGTATTTCAAATTCAAAATTAGAGAAACTGCTATTCATCGTAGCAAAGAAATAAAGAAAATTAACAATGCAAAAGAAAGAGGAGTTATGAATAGTTTAAAAGCCCTTATTAAATAAAGAGAATCTTTCTATAAGTGAGCAAACAAAAATAATACAACTCTAAAAGAAATAGATAAATTATATAATGATGCAGTCAAATTATAAACGATCTAGAGCTAAATGGCTGAAAAATGGAGAACAAAATTTGACTTATTTCTTTGCACTTGAAAAACGTAATAAAAAAGAATGAATATGTCGGCACTAAAAATAAACGACAACTTAAACACTAATCCGAAAGAAATTTCAGAATATGTTTGTTCATTATATAAAAAAATATATGAATCTAAATTCAATTCAGAACACTGTGAGGAATTTTTTAATACAATCAAAGAATTTATCCCTACTATTTCAGATCATTTCAAGAAGAATTGTGATAAACCTCTCGAACTTTGAACTTATTGAAGCCCTAAAACATTAGAAAAAAGGTAAATATCCTGGAATTGATGGTTTAGTCACAGAGTTTTATCTATTTTTCTGGGAGATTATTGAATTCCCATGAATGAATATGTACAAAGATTGCATTGCTAATCAAGAAATGACAGCCACTCTGAAACAAGGATTAATAAGCTTGATTTCCCAACCAAACAATGATTCTTTATGCATAGAACATTGGAGGCCAATTACTCTCCTAAATATTGATTATACATAATTCTCACTTGCTTTTGCCAGACACATAAAAGAGATCTTGGCGAAATCATGAATGAAACACAGACAGGTTTTATGTCAAATCAACACATAAGTATAAACATTAGACTAATCTTGGATTTGCTTGATTATTCTGAACATGTGGACTCAGAGTAGTTATAGTTTTTCTAGACTTCTACAAAGCATTTGACACTCTGGAACATCCATTTATATACAAGATTTTAGATCCTCATGGGTTTTGGGGGAAGTTTCATTTCAATTGTTAAAATGCTTTACAAAGATAACAATAGTAACTTAATGATTTACCCGAGCACTTCCAAAAGATTCCCTGTTAATAGATCTGTTCGTCAAGGTTGTCCAATTTCACCAATTCTTTTACTAATCGCAACAGAATTCCTTTCATTACAAATTTTAAACAGCTCTGAAATTAAAGGTTATCGATAATTAAAGGAGAAATTTGAATTACGCAATTGGCAGATGATACGGTTTTGTTTTTAAAAAGATAAACACCACATTGACCAGCAATACATTAATTAAAACATTTTCCAAAGCATCTGGCATAAACTCAACATAGGTAAATGTGAAATATTATCCATACTGATACAGATAGTGAGAATGTATGAAATATACCATTCAAGAAACTGTCAATCACATAAAACGTCATAACTAGACAACAACAAAAACTTTCTTCCCCGACTTAAGAAAACACAAAATATTATGAACATGTGGCTCCAACGTGATTTGACAATGTTTGGAAGAATTCTCTTAATGAAAGCTGAAGGTATCTCTAGACTAATATATCCTGCTTTATCTCTATTTGTTCAGGTATCAACGTCTAAAGAAATGAACAAAACATTTATCAACTTTACTCGGAAAAATAAAAAACACAATTTAAAAAAAAGATAAACATGAATCATCAAACATCAAAACCTCTACCACCATCTCGATAAGCAAAAATCCCAATTTATATCAAGGACATCACTCATATTCATTGACTGAGTCCAGTGGTCCCATTGGTAACTGGGGTCACCAATAGCCAGAAGAATAGTGGAACATGGTTAGAACCACCCCACTTGATTGAAATGACTTTAATTTAGTTATTTTAAATACATTTGACGGACAAAAAAGGTGCCTGCAAAAAATGAACTAAAATATTAAAACTACAAGCTACAAACTACTTCAAGACATTTTGTATCATCCCCTCTTTAACCCAATAGTGTACGGGTTGAAGATGAAGGAAATATCCAAACACTTAAAAAGGTTGTTCTGCCAAGATAAAGTCATTTAATGCATTTAAAACCTTTGTATTGCAATATGTTTGGTGGCAATAATCAATTCTAGATGCACTGATTGTTGGGATGTATTGAAACAGTTATTGTGTCTATATGAGGTTAGGGTCTTTTTTACATGAGGTTTTATTTCAATCCTTTTTCTTGTTGAAGAGTGTCACCTTTACACGAAAAGCTCCAGTTATTTGCTTAATTGCATTTGTCATTAAAATTGTACAACATTAAGATGTGCTTATATTTACCATTTTGTTAAAACATATTATATTTTGTGTTTATTAATGCCAAAGCCAGTTAGAATTGCTCTTTTTTTCTTTCTTTTTTTTACAGTCATGGCTTTTGTGTGTAACTGTAATGGAAATGTAATTTTTGAGTTTCTATTAAATGGAAAACCTTGAACACCAGCATGTACACATTGTTGATATTCATTAATGTTCTTTCTTGAATGCACATGAGCTCATCCACAACCTAAATTCTCTGGTAGAATTTCAGCAATACATTTTCTTTTTGCACTTAATTCTATGTAAGATGCTGTCCATAATTTGCCAAATGTACTCTTTATGAAGCTCAACGCTTTAAAGACAGTGAAGAGGATAGCAGACTTCAGGAAGCTTGATTGGGAATGGGCCACACCTGGGTGGAAAACATGAAGTCAGAACCCAAACACACTGACATCACTGGGAGGTGGAGACATGAGCAGGAATACCTGGAAACACAAAGACAAGAGTAAACACAGGAGATACTCGAAAATCAGAATAAACTAAGACTAAATAACTAAAAGAACCACAAGAGCTAAACACAAAGAAAACTAAACAGAACCTGACAGGGTGACCATTTTGGAACGGTGGCAATTTCTCGTACAGGACATTACATCTATAGAGGAATGATGTGCTTACACAACATAGATAGATAGATAGATAGATAGATAGATAGATAGATAGACTTAAATAAAACAAAAGGAACCCAGAAAACGTTCAAAAGTGGTCAGGTTTTTATTGATAACATTGCATACATTGCATTTGACAAATATTATTATTGTATAGATGTACTACTACTGTATTATTTTTGTTATTGCTTTTCATCTAATTATCATTATATTCTCATATTGATGTATTGTTATTTTTATTAATTTTTTAAATTATAGTGACTGGTATCCTCATTGTATCATTATTATTATTATTATTATTATTATTATTATTATTATTATTATTATTATTATTATTATAAGGGCGACCGTGGCTCAGGTGGTAGCAGGTCGTCTTCTGATCGAGAGGTTGGGGGTTCAAGCCCAGTACCTGACTATGTGTTGAAGTGTCCTTGGGCAAGACACTGAACCCTAAGTTGCTCCCAATGGTTGACTAGTGCCTTGCATGGCAGTCCTGTCCCATTGGTGTGTGAATGTGAGAGTGATTGGGTGAATGAGCTGATATGTAAAGCACTTTGAGACTGCTTCAGTGTGGTGATAAAAGCGCTATATAAAGTCAAGTCCATTTACCATTATTATTATTATTATAACCATTACTATTAGTATTATTATTATTATTATTATTATTATTATTATTATTATTATTATTATTACTGTCACTAATAATATTATGTCCCTATCATCATCATCTTTATATTATTGTTGCCAAAGAACTGAAACATTCAAGGAACAAGAACATAAACAATCAAACTATCTACAAGAGTATTTAGTATTTGACTCCCTGTCTCAGCTGAACAGTTTTCCCTGTCCTGTCAAGGTCATCTGTGTTGAAATGCTCACTGCAAAGCATGGACCTCTCAGTTGCCACAAAATCTTCCCGTTTCACTGCCCGTTCCCATTGTCTCCTTAAACCACTGTCTTTGGGAAACTTTAAACATGTGAGCAATGTAGCCAGAGATAAAGAATTGTCAACAACAAAAATAATCCCATCATTATAATTAGGCCTATTATTAGCTTTATTAGATAGCTCAAATACGTTCATCGTGTTTTTTTATTACTATAGACTTATTTTGTTTTTTTTTCAGACATTAAATTCAAGAGTAGATGTTGCTCTTTACCTTTTTTAGCTTTACAGTTTCGGTGAAAAAGTAGTCGGCGGGGGTCGTGGAGTAGCTCACACGCTGTCAGTGAGATGCTTCTGAGGAAGGTGAGAGACATCCCCGAAACTGTAAAGCTAAAAAATGTAAAGAGCAACATCTACTCTTAAATTTTATGTTTGAAAAAAGAACCAATACAATAACAATAATAATAATCTGCTAACAATATATTATTTCTTACATGTCCATGCACCGCTGCCTCCACCAGCACCGTTCCAAGATGGCGGCGCTGTAGACGTGTCCCTCTACAGTCGATGTGGCGTCTACGTATATAATGTCTATACATATATGTACTAGGGGTTGAACAACTTCATAACTTGAAAAGTCGACTTCATGTGCATACGAGTCGACGTCAACTAGTCGATGATGTCACCAAGAGCTGAAGCCGATGCTCACAGGGTGGTGGCCAAGTGGCAGCCGAGTACCGGCTTTGGTGGAGGAAGCCAAAGCTACCGTAAAAAGAGCCCAAACGCTCTGGCTCTGAGGAAGCCTTAATGTTAAATCCAAATGTAAATCGGTCGGTGTGTGAAGTGTGGGTTTTAGATTCAGATTTAACATTAGGATTTAATATTTACATTCAAATTTAATATTTACATTTAGATTAGTTTTCCATCAGTACACTTTTTAACAATGATATAGAACATGCTGTTTTTCATTAATTTCTGTCTCAAATAAAGAAAAAAATTGCTAAATGTGAGGAAAGTCAGCTAAATGTTTAAAATATGTTGGCTATGAAAAGTGATCGAGTCTTTACATTCAGCACCCCATACCTAACTGGGGTGAATAGTTGGATGTGTGGGGTGCACACACTGCACATGAGGCCTACACACACACACACACACACACACACACACACACACACACACCACACACACACACACACACACACACACGCACACACACACACACACACACACACACACACACACACACACACACACACACACACACACACACACACACACAGTTTATTGTAATATGAAAGATTTGTCTTTTGTCTTGAATGTTGCAAAGTAAAGTTAAATAAAATAACCTGCTGTGTCCTTAAGCTGCTGTGTGTCATTATTCCTTACTGACAATATTTGTTCATTTTTTTTCCTTTGGTTATATTTGCCAAAATGTGTTTGTAATATACATGTAAAAATGCATGGGTACAATGAACAGGCTTATCTAATAAAGGCAATCAGTCACATGTTTGCTACACCACTATTGATCATGTGGGAGATGTAGTTCAGAAGTAGAATGAGGAGTTTGTAGTGAGAAAACTAATTATATACACAAATATATAAACAGTGTGAGAACAAATACTTGGCATGAAAGGATGAGGACACTGCATACACATCAGGCAGACGGTCAATATGCAGTGTCTAAAACCATGGCTAATCTACAAGAATCCATACTATATTAAATCATATCAAAATCTATATTTAAGCTCTTTGGGTGTTGATAGTCTAGAGTGTGAATCCAAAATAGTTATTTTTGTCAGTGTCTCATCCTCTTGACAACTGTACATGCTGAATTCCCTGGAAATGACAGAAGAGATAAGGTGTGAAACAGCATTAAATTACTGGCCACTGGTTACAAGTAGTTAGGATTGGCACATCTGATGGAGCTTTTATGTTCACTGATTCTCTTGACAATAAACCAACAATCATTCTGTGTACAAGCAGTCAGATAGTGGGGAAGGCTTGATTGGGAACGGACCACACCTTGATAATTTCCAAATCTTGAAAAAGTCCATATTTTGTAAACGAGGTCTTAAATGATATATGTTCATTTTCCGCTTCCTTTGTCGCTCCCTTTTTATTTAATTAGTTAGTTAAACAAACTAACTTAAAAAAATAAAAATCTGAAAAACTAAATTCAAATAAAAACAAATTACATTTCAAAAAGTATAATGACCCTGACACACACTCATTCACTACATTGTATAGACTACATTTGTTCTGGCTTGTTTATGGGTTCTGGGACTGTTTACACACTTCTTAAAGAGACAACGTTCTGAATGTGGTTTAGCAACACTACAGTAATAAATCATACATTTCAGCCTTAATGAAGGAAAAAATCAAAAGTGACACAAAATGTTGATATTGTGCTGCTAGTGGTTAATAAAAGGCTTTTTGTGACATTTTTATCCACTGACTTTCACCCATTATTGTTTCTCTTGTAAAACTATATTGAAAAAATATCATCTATCATCTATCATCTATCACCATTTTGAGGAAAATATAGAGATATGAATATTGGTCTATGTCACCCAGACCTAATGTAAACAAAGCAGTAATGTTTTATCTTGTAAAGCATGTAATTGTCCAAACTGTGGGAAATGAGGGGTCCGAAACACGGCTTAAAGTAGGATTTTATTAACATGAGTGTTACCTCAACAAAAAAATAAAAATAAAAAAATCACTGATTTGCTGCCTTGTTATGTAGCAAGTGTTGCTAATGCTACACTTCTTTAGTTAAACTAAGTAAAAAGGCTCTGTCACTAAAAATAACTTGTCGACATTTTTGTTTGATTTAAATTGTACATAGAACCAGTTTGATAAATTGCTTACATCATTTTTTATTATCTTGTATCCAATTTTTCCATTTAGGGCAATATTTAAAGTTGGTGAAATAGTTTGTTTTATTGATAAATAACTTTAAAATAGTCTAAATGGTCTGAATGAAAAAAAAAGAAAAAAAAAATTGTGATTTTTTTTTTTTTTTTCCTTATTGTTCCCCTCCAAAAAAATGTTTTTCTTTGTAAAATCGCAATAACTGCTTTGTTTGTTTGTTTGTTGAAAATGAATTATTTGTCATTTTGTTTTCTGAAATGTTTTGTTTTCCTTTAAACGCAATTGTTGAGCTGAAAAAACTGTGTTGACCAATCAGATGAGAGGTTGGGTTGCCTGGGGAACAAGCCTAACTGTCCATTACTAACAGTCCACTTTTATATTCAGTTGCTCATCATCTCTGTGAGTAACAGCACCATTTTTGTGGAGCTCTTCAAACAAATTTTCTACAACTGTGTTGATCAGACGACATCTTGTGGTGAAACCACATTTCTACCAGTGGAAACAGGAAACTGGACGAACTGGATGAAAAAATGACGGCCCAGCAGCATCAGCTTGAAAGGTAAGACATTTTTTATGAATTCGTTTTTTTTATTTAGATTTATTTTTTGGGAGGGGCTAAAATCAAATATTTATAGCTATTTCCTTCTTAATTTTGTAAATATTTATTTAGAAAATGGTCCTGCCTCACTTCCAAATGTTTTGTAGTAGTTTTATGTCAATCAGAAAGACTCCACATGTTGGAGAAATAATGAAAACGTATGGTTTATACCAGTGTTTCTCAAATGGGGGGTACGTGTACCCCTAGGGGGTAGGCAATGGCACTACAGGGAGTACTTGAGAGAGATAGAGTAAAATTAACAATAGAAGGTTTATTTAGAGGTTTATTTATAGTTAAAAATTATCATACTAATATTTACCGGAAATTCACAAAACGACATTAAAAACACACAAAATATGAGAAAAATATACAAAAGGACAAACAAACACACACACACTAAGAGAGAAAATGACTTACTATTACCAGCTAACACACAAAACAACAACAAATACACCAGTGTTTGAAATAACGGCGTTTAAAATAACGGCGTTTGTTTTTCAGTAACAGGGTAATCTAACTGATAAACTTTTTACGCCATTACAACTCCGTTAATGTTAATGAACATTAAATGCGGTGAGTTACATGTATTGATTGAATAAACTGTGATCAGAAAGATCCCCTGGCTTCATATGCAGCTATAGTGAGGAGGTGGGTTAAAAACAAGGTGAGCGATTATGATTGGCTAAGACTGCGTCATGTTTCATGGTAGCCAATCAGAGACAGTGTTTTTACACATGTGGCAGCACACACACAACCACTACAGATTTGATGAAGAAGCAGAGATGGCGAACGTGGAGCATTACGATGAAAAGTTGTTATTTTTAAGGTGGCGATACAAATACTACTTTAATTTAATTGTGGTCAAAGGCAAGAACGTGCATGTGAAGTGTACTTTATATCCAGGAGTGAAGACTTTGTCCACATCCGTTGTAAGTAACTAGAATTTAATGAAGCACCTCACAATGACACACGATTCTTTTTTTTTTTTAAGTATCGCAAATAGTTACTTTCCTTGTTAATGAGTTACTTTTATTATCGAGTAATTAAGTTACTAACTCAGTTACTTTTGGATCAAGTAGTCAATAACTATAACTAATATTAATAGTTATAATTACTATATAATATTACTTTTTTAAAGTAACGTTACCAACACTGAAAGACACACAAAATAAGAGAAAAATATAGTGAATAATAAAAAAATAACAGACAAACAACAACAAAATAGACACTAAAAAGACACAAAATGATGTAAGAAATGATATGAATGGTTATTATTAGTTATTAATATTAATTATTATTATTATTATTTTCAGTTCATGTTCTAATCATTAGAACATGAACTGAAAATACAAGGGTCAGTCTTGGTCCCACATGATGAGGGAGATGATCGTATATGGTAAAATCTATAGAAATAAATCTATTCAGGAGGCACTAAATACTGTTTCATTCTATTTATTTACAAAATGAGATTCTTTCAAATGTGTGTTATCACTCATTGTTTCCATCATTGTGCTTTATAGTTGTTTTTTCACAGACTTCTGAATAAAATGTTGTAGTTGGATAAAAGGGTGTACTTGGATTCAGAAATAAGAGAAAAGGGTACTTGAGTCTAAAAAGTTTGAGAACCACTGGTTTATACTGTATGAAGTAATGACCTGTAGCCATTGGAGAGAAAAAGAATCTCAGAGCTGACTTTTAATTAGAATCTTCAATCTGAAGTGAGGCTTAACTCGTAACTGGAACTA
>NW_021145062.1:121161-200468 GCF_900634775.1 Gouania willdenowi | reverse complement strand
GTTATTTATGATTGATTCCCTTTATTTGATATGGATATCACAATTACATTGGTAACCCAGTATTTTTGAGTGTGTTAGCACGTGTGCAAATTTACAACATTGGGCTAAAGGTGGCTCATTTGAATGAAAAGCGATTAAAAATGGTCAAAGAATCGACAAATTTTAGATTAAAGTGTCAAAAAGAACTTAAAAAAACGGACAAAAATGAGGAAAAAGGGATTATTGGCAAATAGATAGATGGCAAAAAAAGAGAAACAAAAAGAGGCAAAATGCAGGAATAAAGGAAACAAGTGTTATTTATTGGGCCAAATGAGCATATTTGGATGAAAAGTGGCAAAAAAAAAAAGTTAAAAAATCAACAAAAATTGTCAAAAAGGGATATTAATTGGCAAAAGGAGCTAAAATCTTAAAAAAATATATTTTTGAAAATAGACAAAAATTTGACAAAGAAAGTTGTAAAACAGCCAAAGAAAAAGATTAAAAAAAGGGTTTAAAAAGTTTCCATTTTTAAGGTTTTCTGGGGGGAATAATAATTAAAATGAAGACATAAAGAGCCACATTTGAGAATCAGTGACTTAATAACAGCTTTATCATGGTTTTAGTAAATTTAATTATAAACTTTATAAATGGCTGCTCCACCCCTGGTCTTCATCATGATGATGATGATGATGTACAGGTTTGTGCAGGGTCTCCTCAGTCCAGATGTTGATGAGCTCTAGGGGGCGCTGCTGCTCCTGACGTTGAGCTCAGCAGCCAATCCTCTGGCTCTCTGGTAAAAGAAGAGGGAGAGTTGTGGATCCAGCAGAAAGTTGTGGTAGATGGTATCCAGACGTGTGCACAGCTACAGCTGGGATCGCTTGTTGATCAGATCCATGGCTGCAGCCAAAGCCAGGTGGTAGTATCCGACAGCATCCAACGGCTCCTGGACAGGTGAGTATGGGCTCAGATTAGGCTCACACACATTGTGTGTGCACAAAAAACTGTGTGTGTGTGTTACGCTAGGGCTGTTACTTTAACGCATTAATTGTGATTATCAGATCCGTGCGTGTACATGTAGAATGATCCTTTGTGAGTTATAAACATGACAAACAGCTTCATGTGTCGCTACATGCTACGTCCTGGTTGAAGCTACACTGTTTAAGGCTCAAACATACTCAGACAGACACCAGCGAAGCACCAAATAAATGTAAAACTCAGATTTTACCCAGATATACATGGACAGTTATTACATACACACAGGCAGCATCAGGGGCAGCTAAAAGGCTGCAGGGGTCCTCAGGTAAAGACTGGAGCATCCGTCCAGATCGCCTGTATTAAATAGATGGTGAGGCTGATGTATGTCTTTCTGGATTATTCACATTAAAAAACCCGTGAACATCTGGAAGTCCCTTTGTGTCCAAGTGTGCAACAATTATTACGATAGTATTGATTAAAAAATGAAAAAACAGCAGAAAATCTCCCTACGTTGCTGAAAACAGAGCGTAGGGGGCGCCATCACTACAACATTGGGGTCCCCTACGCTCAACAGCACTGGAGAAAACCCTGGGAGCAGCTGCAGGATAATCCACAACACCAGTGAACAGGTGAGTTAATAAAATCTCTTAATAAGGGAAGTGAAGTTGAATTATTAATAACAGTAAACAGTTGAAGCAGCTTTCATTCACTGTTTATCACTGTTGAACATATCAATAGTACCATCTGATGGATATCCACAATCTAGAAGTGATGCTGATTGGCCCCAAACACAGTCAATACAGGGTCACAATGAGTCTGTGTATCTGGTTTAGTTAGTGTTCAATGACGTGTGAAAGTCAAAGTGAGTCAGGTCACACAGAGAGGAGAGGGTGAACAATTAACCACCTGCACCTGTGCTGCCTTCACTCAACCTGGGATTTTCTGCCTCCTGCTAATGGTTGAATATATTCTACTGTAAAGAGGAGACTTTGATAAAGAAGTGTTTTAGATCAAACTAGTTCAGCTCTTTCTGATCAATCTAAGCACTCTTCTAACCTGGATATCAGGGATCATATGTTAGGGTTTCCTATAGAGACTCTATTTTCCCACACTCTCCTGGGGAAAGTGAATGCACCTCACAATGAAATGCAGAGCAGCTGATGGAGAAGCTGTGAGATGTTACAGAAGCTGAGCTAACATGCTAATGAACCCTTGTACACTCCTTTAACTTTACATACACTTGTACACTTCATGTACACAAATGTTCCATCTCATTAAAGTGCAATAAAAATGTACTGTATGACTTCAGAATTATTCATAGATATACAATATATTATCATTTTCAAACCCTTTACATGTTTGTATGAACTTTTTTATAATGAGAACCCCTGATATTTTAAACAGCAAAAACACAATACATGAGATATCTCCAAAAAATAAGGTGCAAAGTGAAATATTTTTTATGTTAATAATACAGCCTAAACCATGACAATTATTGATAACAGAATTGATTTTAATGCATTATTATTTTTGACACAAGGACAGTTTTAAAGAAAAAATAACACTTGTACTCCTCCTGTCTACAAACCTCTGTCTCATAAAAAGGCAATAAAAATGTGATCCATTAATATTATTTTTGTTTCCACTGCATCAGATCTTTTCAACTACTTCAGAACTATCCATAGATATACAATTTATTATCATTTTTAAACATTTTTAATGTTTGTATGAAGCTTTTGTCACGAGAACCTGATTGTTTCAACAGGAAAAACACAAAATATGCGAGAGGGGTCCAGCTGCAGAACCTCCATGCCCAGCTCCTCCATGCCCCTGGCCTGGAAGCTAACCCTCCATATATGGGCTCCTGCACAGCAGCTTTTCTCCTGAAGGTGGCAGTAATGCAACATTTTGGGTGCCAACTGCCGTCAACAACCAAAGAAGAAGAAGCTACTCTTCTTCTATTGTTAGACGAGACAGTAGCGGTTCACGTGTTTCTTGGAACAGCCTTGCTCAGAACATGGTAAGTAAAGAGTTTTGTTTATGTTAAATTATCGATAAAATTATTAATTTTCAACATTCGCGGTGTTCAGGCGAGAGGGTCCAGCTGCAGACTATTACTATTAGTTTCTTCAGATGATCTGTTGATGTAAAATACAATCACAACATTAGCATTTTTTTTAAATGAGGCTGAGCTAACGTGGGCTATTTTTCTTTAAAATAGGTAAAATTTTAAAGCTTTCTATTATGTCGTGCCATTGAAATTAGTCGCAAGGGTTAATTTTGATACCAGTAGATTGTAATAACAGTCGTAATCGAGTGTGTTTTTATAATAATGGTTTCACAGTTTACTCTGAGAAATATAATTGAGTTATTATTGTATTAATGTGTCCATTAAAAAAGGATGGCATGGTTTGTCTTATTTAGCAGAGATTCGTCATAATGTAAATTAAAACTGTACACGTTTTAAATGTGGATTTGAAGGTTTTGTGTCGATTGTTACATAGAAATCATTCTCTGACCAAATTTTGTTATAAATCCGTGTATCATATTTCATATTTGCCAAAGTACGTGACCCGGAAGTGTACTCTCATCCAGTCTGGTATGATAAGATCGCTGCTTCCAACTGTGCATCAGAAACGTGTCCTTTTCACTTTAGCTGGTGTTGGACACAGAACCTCCTCACAGACATTTAGGAGGATTTAGAGACTCCTAAGTGTTGCAGAGCTAAAGATATCGCAGAATGTTTAACGCTTTACTTCCGGGTCACGTACTTTGACCAATCGGTGATGGAGAAAATGAATAAAGGTGTTTGTTTTCTGTTTTTTGTTTTCTGTACTGAAGCAAAAGAGCTTGAATTTGAAAAACAAGGCCTTTTTTGTTTTTTCATTTTGGTTTTGGAAACAAATATCAAATAATTGTTTTTTTTTTCATGTTCTTGTTAAATAACGATGAATGAATGATACACGGATTTGTGTACCCTACGTTCTTTGGTTATTTAGTTTCAAAACCAAATTTAAAAAATATGGATTGTTTTTCTGTTTTATTCATTTAAAACCAGAAACTGGAAAACCATATTCCCCAAATAAACAAAAAATTATGCATTTCTGATTCGTTTTAAGATAATAAAAATACCAATGGTAACATATTGTTGTTTTTTTAAAAAGTACCTTTGATTCTACATCTAGACCGGAAAATATCTGGTTTTGAAACAAAATAAGAATTATTGTTGTAGAATTAAAGCGACTTTTTCCAAATGAACTTTGTTCACTCACTGATGTTAATGTTTTAAACGTTTTTTTTTTCAGATGCACGTTTCAATTTTCAAAAAAGACGTCAAACCTGAGGTGAGCTGCTGCACAACGTGCTGCAAGCAGTATCACTGCCCCATTTGCCCAAAACTACAGTCATTTAAGTTATTTAATATGGAGAAGCACTTTGATGTCCATGTGCAAAATACAATAACATTTTAAGGTCAGATTCACATGGACACAGACAGCCTATTGTGTAAATGCACATCTGATATCAATGCTGATTAAAAAAATAATCCTATTAGTTCTACAAGTTATTTTTGTCCTTGTTCTATTCTTTGTCTGTAGTAATCATTTTATTTTGCTTTTATTTGTTTTAGATGTTGATTGGCTGTTGTACTTTACAGTGCAGAGATGTGGGTCATATAGAAGTTCACCTCAATATGTGCAGACGTGCCCAATGTCTACCTACCTCTACTGAACCTATCCTAGTCACTCCTTCTCCTTCACAACCTGCTTCAACAGCTGCACCAGTTCCCACTCTTTCACCTAAAGTACAGTCTAAAATGGTCAAATATCCTCACTGTAGCCTCTTATTATTTTGGATATGTCCCTACACATATCCAAAAGAAACACACAACACCATCACCTTCAGGAGGAACCTGGTAGACTATGCTCTTCTCATCATCAATGGTGACCTGGTGGAGAAAGGATGGTCCTTCATGTTACTGGGTGTTCACATCCAGGAGGAGCTCTCCTGGGCCACCATCAGACCATCCTCTCTGACCCCTCCCACCCATCCTCTCTGACCCCTCCCACCCTGCTCCCCTCTGAAGGAGATACGGATCAATCAAAGCTCCACCTCCAGAATGACAAACAGTTTGTATCCCTGGGCCATGAGAACCATGAACAAAAAATAATCCACTGTAGCTGATGCTTGTTTATGTAGAATTGTTTTTTCTTAATGTTATATTTTGTTATGATGTGACTTTTTCTTTTAGTTGGCTTCTTATAAATAAAGTTGAATTAAATTAAATAAAGACACTAAACAGATGTCTTCCTTAAGTTTCATTGTGTTTACAGCCCATTGTATTTGTTTAATATTGTTTTGTGTTGATCTTACATAACTTAATTTGTACTTTTTTTGACATTACTAAATATTGACTTTTGTCAACCACTTATTTGTGTCTTTATTTCGCAAATTATGATCCATATTACTTAGAACTTAAACATTACTGGTTTGATACTTATTTGGAACTAAATTATAGAAGGATTTTTGTAACATTTACTGTTAGTTCTCACCAAGGTAAGTTTTAGTGGTTCTAATGTAAATGTATTTGTATCTGGCATTGTATACTTAATAAGTTAATAACAGTATGCCTATTCACAACTGTAACAAAATGTACATTTTTGTATATTTTACTGATGTCATTAATATTAGATTTATGATATATATATATAGCAATAACTATATTCCTTGAGGTCTACTTTTACTAGATCTGAGTTATAAGCTGTGCTTTTACTTAAAGACAATATACAGTGATTATCAAGCCATGTGATTCTGCATATGATTATTTATTGCTAGTGTAATGTTAATGCAATTGTGCATAAATTATGAGCACATAAGACACCATCCTAGTAAAACCTTAAAATTGCAATTTAAAAAAAAAAAACATACATAAAACATTAACACAAAGTGTCTAATGTAAAACCACGTCTTGAACGTTTTGATATTGTTTCATAAAACAATTAGCTCTGGGCTGTAAGAATTACTTTAATCACTAAAAAATAATATATGACACAGTTATCATAAAATGGACCTAATGAAATATTTTACCTTCATGTGTTGCACTTAAAGTTTTATGGTATTAATGCTGTGAATCTTTAAACATTGAATTTTTCCTACATTTATCCTTGTTTTAAGTTTAAAACAAAGAGGTTGTGATAGAACTGCAGCACAAATAAAACTATTGTGTCTCTAACGATCAACATCATTCACAGAAATGCTGATCAGTTTATATGTTGTTGATGAGGTGCTTTATACTTTGTTTTTTCAATGTAACACTGCTGAGGAATCCGGTTAACAAAGGCCTTAAAACCCAGATAAACCTTCCGGAAATGCCTAGCCAACATGGCTATGCTATCGGTTTTATTTTGTATTTCTTTCTTCATTTCATGATGTCACTTCCGGAGCGGGGCATGGAGGTTCTGCAGCTGGACCCTCTTGGTTCGTGTGACAAGGACATAAAGTTCTTACATCATGTTGAAAAGCCTGGCACAAGTGGAGGTCATTTTTAAGTCTGTCTGTCCTCCATAACTTTAGCTGTGTTTGATAAAACTAGTTCTAATTCACTAGTTTTATTATGAATGATGATAAATGTGTACAGAATAAAGCAGATGATGTTAGTCCATCACCTGAGGATTATAGAGGGGATACATTTTCTATCAGGCACAGTGAGACAGGCTGAAATCATTTGTATCTCCTGATAACATGTTCTGGTCCACAGTCCTGTATCACCATGTGTCTGTGTTGAGAATGTCTGAATAAATGCTATGAAGTTATGATGATCAACAGAGGCTGAATAAAAAAATACACCAATATCTAAAGATCAGATTTCCTGTGTAAAGGAAAGTGAGTTACATCAACAACTACTGTGGGCAGTGCTGCAGTAAGTTCATCAGAACATCATTGTGTGAAAAAGGTGGATCTGAGTCTGACAGTGTGTTCAAATGTTCACAGTGGTGTTGATTTTACTGTATCACAAGTTGGACACATTGATCTATAGACTGAATTACAGCGTGTTTGAGTCTAGAACCCAGAGAGTATTTAGCTAACGTTTAGTTAGCAGGCTGGTCGCCTAGCAACATTACACTTTCATAGAAAAAGGAGAATCTATGACATTGTCAAGCAGATCTATGAATACTATTAACTTTAACAACACGTAATGTACAGAATAGCAAAAGCATTTATTTAGGTAGAAATTTTATTATTCATATCAAATTATATATTATTTAGGGGTCTATTGTGTCTGCTTTATTGGAATTATTAGGTATATATGAGTTGTTTAATATTTAAAATATAATAATTTTTGTTTGTTAATTTAGATTTTGTGTATTTTGCTCAAACTGTCTTTTGAGTGTTAATCTTACTGTCTGGATTATATCAGTTTTGTCTCTGTTTACGTCCATGTTTTTGTTGTTAGATTTAGATTAAGTTAAAATTAGTTAAAAAAGGAACCATGAATAATAATCCATCTTTAACAATCAAAGCATGATCGTAACAATTCACATTTAGTTTTAATAATAAGGCTTGACCTGGGGGTCACTACTTTGGTACGACACAGGAAGTGGGCATCCCTGCTGTTTGTGGCGTGAACGTTGGGCGTGGCCTGCCTGTGAATACACTGTTTATGTCCTGCTGGCCATTACAGTGCATCATAGACCTGCTACCTGCACGTCTTTAAGTTTGTGTTTCCTAGTGTGTTCTGCTCACACTCGTCTTTTCTTTATATGATTGGTGCTAAGCCGCTATACGGCAGACTGTGTATATTGTTGTGTATTCCTGCTCCATTTTAATCCTAGGTTTTAATGCTGATTCAGGAGCTGACAGTCCCATCTGGTGGTGGTAACATTATGTTTGTTTGCAGTGCACCCCAATTATTTTGTATGTTTTGTAAGTTAAAGACCATGAAAAAGGGGGAACACCTTCTGAGAGTGCATAGTTATAGACCTTATGCAGAAGTGGAGTCAGCTCTTTTTTAAATGCTTTGTAATATTCTCCATGGAGGCCATCCACTCACTGACATTTGTGTGTGTGCCACAGACGACACTGCAGTAGTTCACACTGATCAACTGGAAAAATGTTGTAGGAGCTGGAGAAACACACTGTCACATTAAATTAAGCATCACTATAAAATCAACCACATTTTATATTTAATAATTTACTCACACTTTGCAAGTTTTAGATATTGAAACATTTTACAAAACAACTTTTTAATGTGATGTTTTTGATCGTTCTGATTTTTTAAATGGACACAAGTCCTGAGAAAAATGGCGTCCATTTTTGGACCTTTCAGGTTTTTGTTTGTTTTTTCTCCTTTTCATATTGAAGCAAAGATACAGTAAAATGTCATACAAGAGAAAATTATACCACTTTGTTTCACATATTGTTTTTTTTAAAAAAAAAGACCAGTAATGATAGTATATGTTCACTTTATTTAATGACTTCCTCTTATAATAAAAATATAGAACAACAAAAAAAACATGTTAAATGTTGACCACAAAAACCTATGGGCTCAGTCATGTGCTGGGCACGATGACCTCACCTCCCAGGGTGAAACATGGTCCTCTGACAGTTCAGGTTTTTTTAACCTCATCAGTAACCTGGACTGGGCAGTTGATGGGAGAATAAGCTTGCATCATCTCATTTGCAATTTTTAACAATAATTCCATGTCTGAATCGTCAAGCGTCAGCTCCGAGGTTTCTTCTGGGGTCAGAACCTGGGTGGATTCCTCCAATCCAGACGGGATCAAACACTGTGTTGACTGATAAAAACCAGTGTGAGAAAACGACTGAGTGGAATACTCAAGGTGCTGTTGGTGAAAATCAGGTAAATGCTGCCCAAGCTGATAGTGAACAGCAGGTTGATCTGATGAGCAGGTAGGATTACTGCCTTCACCACCCTGCTGATTTTGGTCTGGAAGCTGTTGAGTCCTCTTCTGGTTGGCCACAGCATTGACACTGTTTTTGACTGGTTTTCTTGTCATCTTGTGAAGAAGTTCAGGGTGTTCCCTTTTGAATTTGGGGTTCTGAAAGTATTTACATCCCCCCTTAATGACCTTGGACCGAATCTTCTCGAAGCCATAGAGGTTGAGCTGGCGGTGGAAGGATTTGAAGTGTCTGTCTGAGATCTCACACCCTTGGGACAGGACCTCCTTCTCTAAGAGGAACTGGTTAATGATGACTATCTCACCCCTGCTGTCCCAGAAAATAGCATTGTTGGCCGGGTCATTCACCAGATTCCACAATTTGGCTGGAAACCTTTTTGTCTCAATGATGTCTTGAAAAGACCGTTGAGAAGCAGATGATTCCATATTCCTGACACAATTTCTGTAGAAAATTCTGTAGAAATGTTGGCTTCAAAAAGTTGTGTTGTTTTGAGAGTTTATCTGTGCTGTTAAATGACTAAAGATGAAAGCGGAAGCAGCTCAATGAAAAACTTCAAAGCAGCCTTTGTGAAACTGTCAACAAATGGTTTCCACGGCGACCAATTTATGTGTTTCTATGTAGTTTTAAATGTACACAAAGCTGATGTGTCCAAATCTGGCTGACGTCAGTGTATCTACGTAGTCACCACCCAATCAGGGGCCCGCAGAGAGAAATGGGGGTCATGTGGGGGGAGGGGGAGCATTTGGGGGGCACGTGGAGCAGTTATTTTAAAAGTGAGGGACTCCCAATTTAGTTTATTAAATTAATTTACTAAAATAATGATAAAGCTGTTATTAAGTCAGTGATACTCAACATGTGGCTCTTTGTCTTTAATCATTATTCCCCCAGAAAACCTTAAAAGAGGGAAACTTTTTAACCCCTTTTACCTCTTTCTTTTGCCATTGGGAATACCAGAAAGCAGGGCATTACAGTAGTCAATTAGACTAGTGATAAAAGCATGCATTAGCATCTCTGTGTTGGCCTAAGTGAAAATGGGGCGGACTCTGGCTGTGTTCTACAAATTATAAAAACCAACTTTTGTTATATTTTTAATATGAGGAATAAAAGTGAGCTCAGAGTCTAAAATAACGCCCTTTTTAACGTGTGTGGAGGCAATCAAAGATACTGTTTGAAGTTTAGGTAAACGTTTCTCTCTCTGGGCTTCAAGACAAGAACTAAAACTTCAGTTTTGTCTTGACTGAGCTGGACAAAGTTTTCTGCCATCCAGGATTTGATATCTAAAATACATTAATTAAAAAAAGCATCCATTGGACTGGTGTCATCAGGAGACAGAGATGTACAGCTGTGTATCGTCAGCATAACTGTGGATGTTCACTCCGTGCCTCCTGAGCATATATTATTAAATAAAACAGGGCCTAAAATTGATCTTATGACAATTTTATCATCATCCAATACCACATTCAGTTCCATTTCCCATTGTTTTTTATATGTTGTGTATTATCAGATACATCCATCAACAGTTTCTGATAAACTAAAGACACTTGTTTTTTCATTACACCATTGTTTTCAATTAGATAAATAAAATGTTTTTCTATGTTTGTTGGTTTTCTTCTGAGCTGATCTCAGTCCTTATGTTTTGTTAAATCACTCATTTGTAAATATCTATAGTGGTCTGAGTGTAGGTTAAAGTTGTTTCTTAGTTGGGCACATGTTTTCACTACATTTTGCTCAAACAGCTGGTTCACAGTGATAAGTTTATTCTCAGCCCACCTATCAAAGCTCCCGTCTGCTAGAGATGAAGAAGCTCAATATTCCTACTTATGGACATGGCACACGAAAGGGCCACCATTCCTCTTGATTGTTTCAGTACCTGGTTCCAGACTTTTAGAGTATGTTTAACCCATACATTCGCGATCATTTTTTTCTGTCTTTCTGAACCAATAAATGGGAGAATGGATAATGATTTTCCTGGTACTGACTCCTCCTCCAGAGAGACCCACATTGTTTCTGGATCACGATGGATCCAGGCCACTATTGCTCTTATTTGGGCAGCCCAATAATACATTTTTATGTCAGGCAGCCTCAGGCCTCCATTCTCATAATCTGGAATCAAAATGTTAAGGTGCACTTTTGGTCTTTTGTTCTGCCACATAAATTTAGAATTGAATTTTTCTAATCATTTGAATGCAGACTGTGGTATGAAAACAGGGAGGCTTTGACATAAGAACAGTAATCTAGGTAGAACATTAATTCTATCTAGGAATGTAAAGATTAAAGGTTTTTTACAATAACCGCAAATATTTTCGGCCGCGGTAGGGTAACCGTTGGGGTTTTAGAACCCACGGTATACCGCAGATATGTCTGATGTCGCAGGACTCGGATCAGTCTAAGGTCAGAGCGCAGAACTGCGCGGAGGTGTGTGTGTCAGCAGAGAGAGTGCATCCACTCACCTCTGAATGATGGCAGAAGAAGAAGCAGCACTCCTGGAGTTGCATCCACCCAAAAAATGAATAGAGTCGGCAGCGTGGGACTATTTTGGATATCCTAAAAAAGACCAGGATGCAGTATGAGCTGCAATATGCAAAACATGTCGGAGAAAAGTTGATGCCAAAAGCGCCATTACGTCCAATATAATACAACATCTTTGAGACAATCATCCCTCCCAGTTTTGTCAATGTAAAGATAGAAAACTGTATTTAAAACTCTAATAATTGAGTAAAACGAGAAGAAACTAATATAACATCTAAAAACCTTATAAAAGTGAAGATTTTTTAAAATGTTGTTTGAACCGTGAAAGTGAGGAAAAAAGGGCTTTGTGAATCCAAGCATCAGCCTTCATAGTTACTCATGACTCACTGACATTTGTGTATATGCCACAGACGACACTGCAGTAGTTCACACTGATCAACTGGAAAAATGTTGTAGGAGCCGGAGAAGCCATTTTGCAACTTTCTTTGTCGCATTTTAGCCCCCTTTTTTTAAGAAAAAATTGACACTCTTTGGTGGGTTTTTTTTTTTTTCTTTTTATTGACAACAATCAATGTACATACAAACAGCAACAACAGTCCTGAGATTGGGCCCTATAGCTCTCAATAAAATATATATATATATGGTTGCAATAAAGGACAGGGGAAAAAGAATAGACATACTTAAAAAAGTAGCCTATCCAAAAAGGCTTAAAACTGGTCCCCATCTTCTTTTAAAGATGTGAGTCTTGAGCTGTAGTTGTGCTATCAACTGTTCCATTAAGTAAACTTGTCTGATTTTTTGTATCAATTGTGAAACCGTAGGTGGTTCAGATTTCAACCAGCAGGTTGTTATAATTTTTCTTGCAGTCACTAGAAGGAGATGCAGCAACAACCTGTGATTGTGGGACAGATCATCTGGGAATATGTTCAGTAAAAATGTTAAAGGGTCCCGGGAAAGGTTTGCTTTAAGTAGCTTTTCTACTAGTCCTTTAACTTCAGTCTGAAAGTGTTGCAAAATGAGGCAGTCCCTAAATATGTGCGTTCGATCACCCACAATTCACAGTTCCTGCAGCACTCCAGCAGAGTCTGTTGTAGAAAGGTCTAGTTCACCCAATCAAAAGCTTTCTCAGCATCCAAACTGAGAAGCATTGATGGAATGTTCTTTTTTTGTGTGATTATTTGGAGATTTAAGGCTCTTCTGACCTTATCTGTTCCTTGTCTCTTTGCAATAAAGGAGAAGGCTGATGGGGGCAATAAGACGTGCAGAGTGTTGGATCTTTTCCCTCCTTGTGAATAACACTAATAATGGCTTCAGACCATGACCAAGGGGGAACACCTTCTGAGAGTGCATAGTTATAGACCTTATGCAGAAGTAGAGTCAGCTCTTTTTCAAATGCTTTGTAATATTCTCCAGGGAGGCCATCCACCCCTGGAGATTTGTTGTTGTTGAGTTTAAAAATGCCTTTTTTGTAATTGGGTGTGTTATTTGGTCAGCTTCCTCCTCGGGCAGTTTCCTCAGATTAATTGATTTAAGGAGATTTTCAGTCATTTTTATCTTATTTGGGCAGTTTTCTTCACTATAGAACTCCTGGTAATAATTGGTAAATGCCTTTGTCATATCATTCGGCTGCAGCATCATATCCCCAGTACTTGCGCATTGTATTTTATGCACTACTCTAGCTGAAACGCTAATAGGTGGCTAGCCCTGTTACCAAATTCATAATATTTTTGATTTGTGAATCTCAGCTGCCCATCTGCTTTGTAACTTAATAAGTTGTTTCATTTTTGTCTATAGTCTGTTTTAGTCTGTTCAGTAAGTCATCCTTTTGTGTTGTTAGATATTCTCTCTCCAATTCCCAGATTTTGTTTTCCAATTCTAATTGTTCTGCAATTCTCTCATTTTTTAATCTAGAACCAATTGAATTTATGTTTACTCTTAGGACACATTTGGCTCCCTCCCATAATATTGTTGGAGACACCCCATCCTTATCGATCAATTCAAGATAATCAATAATGCCTTTTTGTAGTTCTTTTTTAATAATTTCTTTATTTAAAATAGATACATTGGCTCTGTCTCCAGTATTCCAAGTTGCTATTTGGGCACATCTTTAGTGTAGTATAGTTGATACTGAGATATTGCGAGAGCAGCCAGAGCGAGCATACAGAGAGCACAGAGAGAGAAAAGGAAACGGACATGGCAGCTGAACAGAAGTGTTAATAAAGAAAACATAAAACTGAACTAAAGGACTGTTTTTTTAAACAACACAACATTTAGCTTCAAACAGACTGGGGACATGATCTGATATATTACATTGAGTGGCTCTAAAGGAGTCCGCTCCAGACATTAGGAACATATTCAACCTTGAGTGGGTCGAGTGAACCTGTAAGAAGAAGGTCAAATCTCTCTCTTTGGGATCTACCAAGCCTAACTCCCCCATCAGTGTTAAAAAAGCAGGGAGTCTACAATAGGTGCTCTCAAAACAATTCAAGTCTCCTCCTATCAGGATAATACCTTCTGCTTTATCTGCTATCAATGCTGCCATATTTCTGCAGAAACTTAGGCTGTGCTCATTTGGAGCATATAAGTTGAGCAGAGTTATTTTAATACCCCCCATACTTCCAATTTCCATCACATACCGGCCCTCTTTATCACAGACGTTTTTTTCATGACAAAAATAAATAGATTTATTGAAAATAATTGTGATGCCCCTCTTTCTCCCATTGTTATATGAGGAGCTATATTGCTGGTCAACACATTCTCTTCTCAGCTTCAAGTGTTCCTTGAAGCTGAGAAGCTAGTTCATTGCACAGTTTTAGTTGGGCACTTTTCTCCTCTTAAAAGGGCTACTCAGCCCTTTAACATTATAAATAACACAGATTAGATTATCCATCCAGTTATATTATTCATTTTGTAGTTTTATTATTATTATTCATTTTATTATTATTTACTATTATTCATTTTAACCGTGAATTGTTTCACGCACTCATCACGAAAAAAACATTCATTACAGATAATAAAGTATTAGTTCATTTTCAATCTCAGGACATAAAGAACATTAACAACTGAAAAAAAACAAATGAATAGAACAATGTGTGCTTCCACCACTGGCGGAACAAATCAGAGCCAGGCCGGGGGCGGGGCAAATGAGTTATGATGATAACATAATATTACAACATACACATGCCCACAACAGTGGGGCTTACAAGCTTCGGCACCACGGACAGCGACTGTCATTTTGAAGTTCATCAAACGGAAATAGAGTATAACAAAACAAGAGAACAACAAAAACATTAGACCCCGTGGTCACTAATATTAAAACAACACAAATTCAAAGCAGTTCAGCACCACAGATAGCGATCGTATCATTTTAACACCTACTTTAACCATTTCAACTCGGAGCCTGTATCAGTAGCTATAAAGTTTAGTAAAATTGTTCACAAACACTATTTCAATATGAAGTACTATAGACCAACTCACCACTATATGAAGGGTATACGGCGTGTCTTGCGCTCTGCAAACTCGTCCACGATGCTCTGTATGTCCATTTTCTTTGCTCTCTCATTCTCTATGGACAACATGGCAAGTCCACTCAGTCTCTCCTGCACCACTGCTCCTCAACTGGTTTTGAATAAGTTTTAACTTGGAGAATTAGTGGGGCAACCTATAGACCCATTTAAATGTGGACAAACATGAGACACGTGACTGACGTGCGCATGCATACTCAGTGCAGAAACCATATATTGAATTACTTCCGGCGCACAGGTAACAGTGTTAGCAAACAATGGCGTTCTTCACCAGGTCGCTGCAGGATCTGCTGCTGATAACGGTGAACGATATTATTCAGATCATTCAGACCATGTTGAAGACACCCACGTCTATAAAGGATAAAGGGTTCTAATAATTTTTTTATTTATTAGTATTTATTTTGTTTCCTCACAGGAGTTGAAATCTAATGTTTTATGAAAAAAAAAAAAAATTATATTTCTAAAAAAAAACGGAATCAAAAGAAAAATCAGTGTGGAAAACAAGGAATTCGGGGGAAAAAAATGATTTTATAGGTCCCTAATTATTGCAATATACAACTACACAAAAATAATTATTTTTTAATTTACTACTTTGTATGCACTCATTTCATAATACTTTTCAGATAAAAAATCATCATATTCCTATCTACCTATAAAAGCAAGGGAGGTCTGGATGTGTGTGTGTGTAGCAAATATCTCACCGACGCGGTGCCAGTTCGACCTGATACTCGGTCGACGGGTTCCAAATACCCCGAGTGTGTGTATCTGTTATTTTGGAGTAATTTGGTCATTTCCAAATGTTTATTTTAATTTTATTTCACTTCTGGATGGCCCCGAAATGAAACCTATTGAACTTTTGACCTCAGGGTGTGAGGGGGCGCTAGAGCACCATCTGTTGAGAGACGACTTCCGGCATCTATTTTGAAGGCGAAAAAGATGAACTGTGAATCAACTGCTATTCATCCACGTTCCAAATACCCCGAGTGTGCATCTGTTATTTTGGAGTAATTTGGTGACGCAAAACGGTCAAAACATAAATTTTATAATTACGGCTCCCTCGGTAAGAGCGCGCCACTTCCGGTTCCGGGTTCATGACGTCACCGTGTCACCGGGTTAAAAAAAAAAAAAGTCGATATTAAAAACGTTTTTGTACCGCTAAAAGTCATTTAAGTTAATATTTCATGGTTATTAATATTATTCCTGTGATTCCAAACTTCCTATAAATCTCTGGTCAGACTTCACTTCCTCTTTTGTATCCATGAGTGTGGGCGGGTCCTGTGCTGATAGTCGTTACCTTATTGCAAACATTCTGCTTCTTCAGACAGAGGAATGTAACGTTTTTGTGAGCGGATGGGTCCACTATGATTATTGTTTGTTCTGCGCAACGGTGAGTGTTTCTTCTCATATTCTACTATGTGCTAAGAAAGATGCTAGCAGCTGCAATGTAAACAAACACACACACACACACGGCTGATGCGCGTGCGTGCGCGCACTACATCGAGATGTACATGGTGAACTCACACAGAGCCGTTGAGAGAGATTTGCGACATTGGTGTTGCAAAACCTTGATTTTTTGTGGTACTTTCGGGTCTCTGTTTTTCACACACACACACACACACACACACACACACACACACACACACACTGGCTGCTCCGGTGTGTTGATGTGTCTTCTTTCACTGCAACTACCAAGTCAAATTCCTCGTATTGTTCTAAACTGTACCTGGTCAATAAAGCTGATTCTGATTCTGATATTATTCTTTTTTTGTATTATTCTTTTATCTTATAGTTACTGGTATTCTCATTGTATTATTATTATTGCTATTACCTTATTATTTTGTTGTTATTGTTTTTATTGTATTATAGTTAATGAATTTGTTATTGTTATTGTATAATTTTACTATTGTATTGAAGTTATTGCTATTCTTATAATTACCATTATATATTTTTTTCATTATTAATATATATTTTATTATTATAGTTACTGGTGTTCTCATTGTATTATTAGCATTGCTATATTATCATTATATTACCTTATAATTATTTAATATTGTTTACTATTAATATTGTTTTTAGTACATTATTATTTTGTTAGTGCAATTATTACCATTAATATCATTACAACATTACTTTTATTATTACTATTACTACTTTCACTATTAATATTATATCCCTATCAACATATTTATTATTATCAGGGCTCTACACAAACTTATCCAGTGGTTGCACTGGTGTGACAAACTTTCTCTGTTCGTCGAGGGGTTGTACAGCATAGACATACATGCTGATGAATAGTTGACTTAACTGGTTACCGTAGTTACCGTGTCTCTCTTAACAACCTGCGATGTTTTATGTGCAAGAAGCTCGCATGTGTGATAAATAATGCACGGAGGAGATGGCTGGCTCTCACACACACACACACACACACACACACACACACACACACACACACACACACACACACACACACACACACACACACACACACAGTATTTATAATAAAAATATACCAATATTTATACAAAAAGTACACAAAATGACAACAGAAATGCATAAAAATATACAAAATTACTCCAAAATACATACATTACAGAAAAAATACACCAAACAACAACAAACATATGAAAATGACTCAAAATACACATAACTAAATATTTATACAAAAATACACAAAATAACAACAGCAATGCACAAAACTACACTAAAAAAGATACAAAAATACACAAAAAGATTCCAGAATCACGCTGCAATGGCAACAAAAAACTATAATTTTACAAAAAATGCACAAAAACACAACAGAAAGATACAAAAATACGCAATTATACCCCTTATGCTCCCACATGAATGCATACTTCCGACGGGCACTGTACTAGTTTTACTAACCACTAACACATTTTAACTGATCATAAAACATGTAACATATTTGTACAATTAATCATTTTGTAAAATATTTTTTTTAATCCACTTTTATTTCATCACAATCCAAACACCAAATGTGAAACTTCTTTAATAAAATGTTTCCTCCCACTGTTGAGAATCATACATGTTAGGTTGGATGGAGTGTGTAACCAACCTGGAGAAGTGAATGGTTGCAGAGAACCATTGAATCTATTGTTGGTGAGACTTCATCATGACACTGATCATTCACTTTGATTGACAGGACAGATGATCAGAGGTGCTGAGTTTTTACCACCATGGTTTAAAAAGGGACTAAAGTATGGGTGTAGTTTATGAGTGAAGCAGCAGTGAGTGAAGGAGTAGATCAGAGCTGCAGCATCTACATCATAAAAGGAGACCACACCCTCCTCATAGTCCACAAACACACCCACCTTCTCAGGAACACACTTCAGATGAAGAATGACTGAAGGATCTTCACATGCTTTATACACATTTCCATCTCTGAGTGCCACAGTCCATAAACCATTCTTAGGAGTCACAGTGATCTTTACCTTCCTGTTGATGGATTCTTTAACCACTCCTAAATTCCAGTCAGTTTTTCCTTTAACCTGAACCTCAAAGTAAAATCTACCTGAACTGAAATTCTGCTTCCCTAAAACATTAATATATTTAGAAAATCTCTTTGGATTATCTGGAAGGTTCTTCTTCACATCACTGCAATAAACTTGTTTTCCATCATCAGACAGGACGAGGTTAGGATGAGCTGTAAGAGGATCAAGAGTCACATCTACTGCAAACTGCTGCAGCCTCTTCATCTCAAACATCTTTATCATCATCATCTCGTCACTGAGTGTGTCCTCCAGCTGAGTTACAGCTCTCAGCACAGTTCCTTCATATGATGATAGATGGACCATGACCTCTGTCCAGTCCTTGGTGGCTGGAGGAGCTTTCAGGGAGCAGAAGTCTTGGAGGAGGTGGTCTTCAGAGTGGGAGAGCTGCTCCACCTCAGAGCTTCTCTTCATCAGCTCAGAGATTTCCTCCTCCAGCTCTTTGATCAAACCTTCAGCCTCTCTCTCTTCTGCTTCCTGTTGCTCCTTCATTGTCTTCATCAGCTCCTTCAGGCCTCTCTGAACAAGCTCCATCAAAGCAGTGAACATCTCCACACCTTCAGCTTTCGCTCTGTCTGCTGCTTCCTTCCTGAATCTCACTGACTCTCTGATCTCCTCCAGCTTCTCTCGTCTCTTTTGGATCATCTGCTGAAGATAAACTTTCTTGTCTTCAAACAGATCTTCTCCCAGAGGGACTAACTGGTGACTCCTGTGCTCCAAAACAGAACACATCAAGCAGACATGTGTCTGATCGCTCAGACAGAACAGCTCCAGAGGTTTGCTGTGCTTTGGACACATCCTGGTTTCCAGGTTCTCCACAGGCTCCACCAGCTGATGTCTTCTCAGGCCTGATGCTGTCAGATGAGGCTCCAGGTGAGTCTCACAGTAGGAGAACACACAGTCCAGGCAGGACTTCAGTGCCTTCACTTTGGTTCCAGTGCAGACGTCACAGGGAACTTCTCCTGGTGCTGCTGCTTTCTTCTCAGATTCACGTCTGAACTGAGAAACCATCTCACGCATCATAATATTGACCTTCAGCTGAGGTTTAGTGCTGAACACCTGATTACACACGGGACACCTTCTGGTGGTACTGGTGTCCCAGTGTGTGCTGATGCATGTTTTGCAGAAGTTGTGTCCACATGGTGTGGTGACTGGATCAGTGAGCACCTCCAGACAGATGGAGCACAGGAAGTGATGTTCAGACGTCCCACTGCAGGCAGGAGACGTGTCCACAAACTGAGGGACAGAGACAAGCAGCACATTAACAGGACACTCATTGTTGTGGAACGTTCCTTTACTAATGTTTCTGAGTCCATCTCACTGAGATCACCTCTAGTATTTAGCATTGATTCAGTCATCCTGTAGTAATGTGGACAGTCGGCTGTGCCTCAGCAGCTGAATGTAAAAGTGCAATAGTTTGAATGTTTAATGGATTTCAGGAGAAATTTTTTAAGTAAAAAATAATTTATGATTAAATTATGATGGTTTGTTCTCTGACACAATAGAAACATATCAAATGAATACATATTTAATGAACAGTGAGAGTAAAGTCACTGTAGATCACATTAAATCCACAGTTGCTGTTACTTTATTTGAAAAAATTTTTTATTAAAAAAGAGAAATAAATTATTTAAGCAGACATTGAACCATAATGTTTTTCTTCTTCCTTTTAATTATGCTTTAAAAGTTATTAACTCTGATTTTAGTGAAAATATTTGGAAAACAGATAAAAAAATATTAATCCGGAAAACGTATTTCTCTATTGGTACTGTAGCTTCTTCACATAACTCAAAAACCAAGATGGCGCCGCGGATGGTTGCCTCGGTACTGCGCTCTCTCATAGTTGTTACGTTTTTCTTTCTATTCTCTGGTCTCTTTCACCAGAGAATAACTACAAACGTAGGACAGTCCTCTGCTGATCTTTTTTCTGTTCTCATTGAACCAGAAAGTTATGCGGATATAACGACCCTTGGGTTTGAAAGAACAAGATGCTGGAGTCTCGACTGATGCTTCTCAATGCCCCTTTATTTCGATGTTGAGCATAGCAGAGCACCGTGAAAACTACAAGACAATACACAATGCAAGTTATTTAACTTTATAGTTTTGTACATTGCAAACAATTCACAAACACACTTTATTTAATCATTTTAATCATGTAAAACCAGACAGGTAATTATCAATCCTCATTATTGTAATCTATAAACAAATATTCATATTTAAGAAATAAACAAAGCAAATAAATGCAACAACTTATGTACAAACAAGACAACTCAACCCGCTTCACCTGCAGTAAGGGCCAAATAACGATGCGTAACGTACCTCATTCCGCTCACCAAGGGCGTTAAAAGGAATCCTTTATTACATAGGGACTCGTCTGCAGACGCACCGCTTTTACAGATCACACCGTGTCTGAGCTCACTCCTTACGTTGACAGATTGATCTGACAGCTCGCGCTGACAGCCCGATCTCCCAACACACCGCTCCTCTGGAGGACTGATCCCACTCTCTCAGTGCACTGCTGGTGCTCACAGTTCAGTGTCTCCATAGGCCATGCTGTGGCTGATCGATCGCCCTCCTCTGCTGACAGCTGCTTCTCCCACTGCTATCCATACACGGAAAAACACCGCTCACCTGGGTAAACGCCCCTTTTAATCCCCCCTGCACAAGTAAGCCTGCTCCTGCTGGGTCCTAAAACCCATGCTGTTTAGGGCACCGACAAGAAATCCTGATGCCCAGTGGAGACTACAGGTAACTGCAGGGATGAGTTGTCTTAACACAGGAAAATGACAGTCTGAACATATGAGAAACAAGTCCAAACTACATCCAAAATAAAACAGTGTTTAAGATTCCAAATAAGTGAGCCAGGGGTCAGTTACACTCCCACCAAATCCCATCAAAGCCCTCAACTCTGACTATGGGATTTCCGCCCCTTGCCACTGATCACTAAAAACCGGCTACCCGACCCATCAATTACTCTCGAGGAGGAGCACTAATCTCTGAATGGTTCGCTCTATTACAGAAAATTTAGGTGGATGCTCCTGACCCTTAGTCATTTTCTGTATCCCGGTTTTAATCTTGACTCGACGGGCTAACCCGTCGCTGTCTGGGGAGGCTTCGACTACTCGGGCTAGCTGCCATCGGTTCCTTGGGAGGTGATCGTTACGAACAATGACAATGTCGTTGACCCGCAAATTACGCCATTTTTGTCGAGTAGAGACATTTATCAAGTATTCCTTCTTCCACCGACTCCAGAATTGTTCTACCAGATACTGGACTCTACGCCACCTCTTTGTTGCGTACAGGTCTTCTTTCACAAATTTTCCAGGTGGTGGCAGCGCAACTCTGGTCTTCATCATAAGGAGGTGGTTGGGTGTCAACAGCTCAAGTGCCATGGGATCGTTAAGTCCATCAACCGTTAATGGGCGACTGTTGACAATAGACATTGCCTCGTAGAACAATGTTCTAAGCGAGGCATCATCGAGTCTGCCTGGGCATTGACTCAGGGTGGCATTTAAAACATTCTTGATGGTGCGAATTTGGCGTTCCCAAACGCCACCTGCGTGGCTAGCAGAGGGGGAGTTGAAAACAAAATTAAAGGCCTCCAAGGACTTGGTGTTGCATTGCTTGAGTGCTGTTTTCAACTCATTTCTTGCTCCCACAAAGTTTGTACGTGGATCACAATGAAGTTGCTGAACAATCCCTCTGATACTGATGAAGCACCTCAAGGCATTTATGAATGTGTTGGGAGACAAATCTTCCAACTCCCACCATAGAATTCTCAGGTAATTGTGACATGTTTGGGTAACGGGACACTGATGGAACATTTTTTCTATATTGCAAATTATGGCTACAGTCTTCTTTCTAAAGCGACAGAGGACTCCCACAAGTGAATTGATTAGGTCTGGTCCAGTTAGCAACTTGTCGTTCAAGGAGATGCCACGAAACCGTGCAGGGCAGTCAAAAACAACTCTCGGTTTCTCTGGTTTATTTGGGTGATAGACCCCGTGGTGAGGGAGATACCAAACAGACTCTCCAACCGTTGGTGTAGGTGCCAACTCTGAGCCGCCCTCGCTGATCATCTTTTCCCTACACGTCTTGTAGTGATTGTAATACAGTTTATTTGTCTTTAAATTTCTTTTCAGACACTGTAGACGAAGACCGGCTAGTCTCTTATTATTTGGGAGTTTAGGTGGATTGTTGTTCTTAGAGGGGAGGGGCATCTCAAGGTGTCCATCTTCCCTCTGTCTGATGTTA
This sequence comes from Gouania willdenowi, assembly GCF_900634775.1. Lineage (NCBI taxonomy): Eukaryota > Metazoa > Chordata > Actinopteri > Blenniiformes > Gobiesocidae > Gouania > Gouania willdenowi. Next base: position 177,844 of record NW_021145062.1, on the reverse strand, counting down.
TTACTGAAAAACTGTATGAAGTAGACGTCATCTTGGGAGACTTGTTTATCTTCACGAGTTTTTTTGTTAAAATTTAACTCCAAGATTTTTAAAATCGTTGGTGGGGTTGGAATTTCTTTTGCTGTGACGCGGTGTACAAAACTCTGACTTTTCCGCCTATCCAAAAAAGGGTTAGATGGGCCGATGATACTCCACCCAAGTTCAGTGCGTTGTGCAAATGGTTCATCCTCTCCCCCTGTTACGACTTCCAGTGGGGCCAACGCTGATGGGCAGTTGTAACCAATTAGCAATCCAACTTCACAGTCCTGAAGCGGGGGCATTTTGTTTGTCAGATGTTTAAGGTGAGGCCACTGTGACGCTGTCTTTCTTGATGGAATGTAGGATTTATCCACCGGGATAAAACCCTGCGTGTAGGCTTGTCTTACTTTGAGGTGTTTTACAGAATGGAGTCCCCGGATTTGTAGGCCTTGAACGCTGTTGCTTGCTAAAATTGTGTTTGTCGTTGTCATGGTGCTGAGCTTCAGCGTTATTGGCTGAGGGTCAACATTCAAGTGTTTAAGCAGATCTTCAAGGATAAACGTTGAATCACTTTGCGTGTCAAGCATTGCGTATGTGAGAACTTCCTTCTGTGGCTCTTGTACCGAGGACACCAGAACTGGCACTATACTGGAGGTAGCTGGCGCATGCTGAATGGATGCATGGGATACAGCACTGTGAACTTCTTCACCTCTGTAAATAATTGTGGGGGGTGAGTCTGCCTCAGTTGCTTCAACTGGCCTTGGTCTCCCTTCATCGTGCAGGCACGTTGGGTGTTGACGACTACACGAGGCACAGGTATGTCGCCGTTTACAGTTCTTGATCACATGTCCCTTCCTCAAACACCCAAAACAAAGGCGCTCGTCCCAAATGAAAGCTCTCTTTTCTTCCAAAGTCTTTAAAATAAATGTGGGGCATCTGGCAATACCATGTGTCTCCTCTTTACAAGCTAAACATGGTGGTCTGATTTGATCTGTTGAGGTAGCTTGCATCTCTCTGTTGGAATTCTTTGGCTGGGTATAAGTATTTAGAGCTCTCACCCTCCTAAGTGGCCTTTCCTCTTCTGTGTTCATACTCATGAGGAGTGGAGAGGTTATAGGGTTGCAGGCTATCCGGGCTTCTCTATTTAAGAACAGTGAGAAACGTTCAAGATCTGGATAATTACCCGACCCATCCAATTCATCCGTAACAATTCTGCTCCATTTCCGCACAACCCACTCTGGTAACTTTTTAAGCAATTTATAATTCTCTTCACAATCATTTAAGATTGCCAGACCCTTGATGTGCGTAGTAGCCTCTACACACCCTCGTAGAAAGTCTGCGAACTCCCGCAGTGCTATGGGGTCAGTTGCGTTGATTCTCGGCCATTTGTTGAGCTTGTCTCGAAAGGCTTTCTGCATGACAAAGGGATCCCCAAATCTCTCCTGTAGGATCTTCCAGGCTCCAGTATAGGCGTCCTCTGAGTTCCTATAGAAGAATCCCTCTACAGCTTTGTATGCATTTCCAGTGAGATAAGTTTTCAGATAAAACATTTTTTCGCTTGCAGGGAGGGGTTTCTGGTCAATAAGGGTCATGAACGATGTTTTCCAGTCAACAAACTTCATAGGGTCTCCATCAAAGATTGTCGGTTCAGGGACTGGTAAACGGCTCATGCTCAATGAGCTCGCTAAGGCTTGAGCTAAATTTGTAGCGTCAATAGCCGCCGTTGCTCCCAAAGGTGTGATTGAGGTTGGAACAAGGGGGCATTCGGGTTAAGTGGAGCCACGTGTTCAGCTTCTGGGTTTATAACCTCTGCTTCTCTGAAGTCACTCTGAGGGTTTTCATACGCTCTCACTCGAGCAGCTGCTACCTGGATTTCCTTTTCGGCCTTTAGCTGTTCCAACTTGGTTCGCTCCTCTTCTAATTTTGATTTCCTCTCCAGCCTTTTCTGCTCTAGGTCTGCAACCAACCTTGCCTCTTCCAGTTTAAATTCATTTTCCAGTTTAAGGAGCTGTGATTGTTGAACCTGAATGTCTTTCATCGCCTTTGCTCTTTCACGCGTGGCTGCGAGTTCCGCTTCTGCATCCAGTTTTTTACTGGAGCTGCTGGAAAGTAGGCTGGATGAGTCAGATTCTTGTAGTGCTTCTGAGACTATCGTTTCTGTGTCCGTGAGCCCAAAAACTGACCCATATTGTTCTTTGTTTAAGACAATTCTCACTCTTTCCTTTTCAAATCTCTCGTTATACTTTTCAATAGTTTCTCATCGTTTATCAACCAAATTAACTGTCTCTTCAGTAAAGGTGGCACAAGTGTTCATTCTAGCGACAATCTCTGGAGTGGTGGACTGGTTGCGTAATTTCTTTTTAATTTTACTGAGATCGTCTGGGGAGCAGGCTGACTTCAGTGCTGTTCTACACCTTTTTGCTTCCTGTTTCCAAGAATCATAATCTTTATCAAAAGCCAGTTTCCTATTTTTGACAGTCTGCTCACGTATCTCCTTGGCCTTATGGGTTAGCGTTCTGTGACGAGGACTTTTTATCTCTTGTTGCGTGTCTAAAGATTCACTGGTTTCAGCATTAATTGACATGGTTTGATTTTGCACTTAATTTGGATATGCACCTAAACTGTCGTGTGTTCGGGGCTTAATTTGTTTTATGAAGCTCTAAAACCAGCACAACAAAGGATAACTTGGACTTTCAGGGGTGTTTAGTACGAAGAACACAATGCAGCTAAATAGCAGTGGTCTGACAGTACAAAGCAAAACAAAACATTTTTAAATAGATGTAACAATAATTATATTAAAAATATAAAAAAGCATACTATGTTTAGATTTTCAAAATGCTAAAAAAAAAAGGCACAACAAAAAGCCTTGACAGTAACCATCCATGTTCAAGTCAGATATCCTTTGTATCTACCTTAAAGTCTTTCACTGCAACTGAAAGTGTGTGTGTGGATTTGTGGTTCCTTATCTTTCTTTTCCCGGCAGTTGAAGTGTAGACTGGGTTGAGTCTTGCGTGTAGATGGCTCCAGTGTGGGGTGAGTTTTCACTATAACGACCCTTGGGTTTGAAAGAACAAGATGCTGGAGTCTCGACTGATGCTTCTCAATGCCCCTTTATTTCGATGTTGAGCATAGCAGAGCACCGTGAAAACTACAAGACAATACACAATGCAAGTTATTTAACTTTATAGTTTTGTACATTGCAAACAATTCACAAACACACTTTATTTAATCATTTTAATCATGTAAAACCAGACAGGTAATTATCAATCCTCATTATTGTAATCTATAAACAAATATTCATATTTAAGAAATAAACAAAGCAAATAAATGCAACAACTTATGTACAAACAAGACAACTCAACCCGCTTCACCTGCAGTAAGGGCCAAATAAACGATGCGTAACGTACCTCATTCCGCTCACCAAGGGCGTTAAAAGGAATCCTTTATTACGTAGGGACTGGTCTGCAGACGCACCGCTTTTACAGATCACACCGTGTCTGAGCTCACTCCTTGCGTTGACAGATTGATCTGACAGCTCGCGCTGACAGCCCGATCTCCCAACACACCGCTCCTCTGGAGGACTGATCCCACTCTCTAAGTGCACTGCTGGTGCTCACAGTTCAGTGTCTCCATAGGCCATGCTGTGGCTGATCGATCGCCCTCCTCTGCTGACAGCTGCTTCTCCCACTGCTATCCATACACGGAAAAACACCGCTCACCTGGGTAAACGCCCCTTTTAATCCCCCCTGCACAAGTAAGCCTGCTCCTGCTGGGTCCTAAAACCCATGCTGTTTAGGGCACCGACAAGAAATCCTGATGCCCAGTGGAGACTACAGGTAACTGCAGGGATGAGTTGTCTTAACACAGGAAAATGACAGTCTGAACATATGAGAAACAAGTCCAAACTACATCCAAAATAAAACAGTGTTTAAGATTCCAAATAAGTGAGCCAGGGGTCAGTTACAGCGGAGATTCTCACCGGAGGAGCAGCAGCTCTCTATGGAATTTGCAGGAGACGCCGCAGACGCAGACGGGGTAAACGAGCAGGCGCGCTCGTCAAACTGAGGCAGCGGGGATTACGCACTGCGCTTCCATCCATTCACCTGGCGAATGTCCGCTCTCTGGCAAATAAAATGGATGAACTGCTGCTCCTAATCACCAGAAACTCTGACTTTTGCAGATCCGCCGCCCTGTGTTTTACTGAAACCTGGCTCAGTGAACTCATCCCGGACAGCTCTCTACATCTACCGGACTTTCAGCTCCTCAGAGCGGACCGTGTAAAAGAGCTCTCTGGGAAGACGAGGGGAGGCGGAATATGCTTTTACATTAACCAAGGTTGGTGTACAGATGTCACAGTGTTGAAGCAGACGTGTAGCCCTAATCTGGAGAGTTTTTTCATAAACTATAAACCGTTTTATTCTCCGCGGGAGTTTTCCTCGTTTGTCATGGTCGGTGTTTACATCCCACCTCAGGCTTGTGTAACAGAGGCGTTACAGCACCTGGCTGACCAGATAGCAGACGTGGAAAAAAAACATCCTGACTCTTTGCTTGTCATTCTCGGGGATTTTAACAGAGCAAATCTAACCCACGAACTCCCTAAATACAGACAACATATAAAGTGCCCGACCAGGGGTGCTAACACACTGGACCACTGCTACACTGTAGCAGTGTGTGCCACACATATCACTCTGTTCCCAGTGCAGCTTTGGGGCTCTCTGATCACTGTCTAATTCACCTCATCCCGACCTACAGGCAGAAGTTTAAATCTGCTAAACCTGTGGTAAGGACTGTAAAGAAATGGACAGAGGAGTCAAAGCAGGAGTTACAGGACTGCTTTGACTGCACTGATTGGAGTGTTTTTGAAGCTGCATCAGACAACCTAGATGAACTCACTGACACTGTGACATCTTACATCAGCTTCTGTGAGGACATGTGTGTGCAGACCAAGACTTTCTGCACATACAACAACAACAAACCCTGGTTCACACCTCAACTCAGGATGCTGCGTCAGGCTAAGGAGGAAGCCTACTCGAGTGGGGACTGGGTCCTGTTCAGGCAGGCTAAGTACACACTAACCAAGGAGCTCAGAGTAGCCAAGAGGTGCTACACTGAGAAGCTAAAACAAAGCTTCTCAAACAAAGTCCCTTCAGAAGTGTGGAAAGGCCTGCGTGAGGTTACCAACTACAGGAAACCCTCCCCCCACCCTGCAGGTAACAAAAGACTGGCTGTAGACCTGAATAGCTTTTACTGCAGGTTTTCTCACCCACCCCCGAGCTCATTAGCATCAGCCCATCACCTGGACTCTGCCCTTCCTGCTCCCCCCACTCCCCCCCCCTACCTCACCCTCTGACCCCCCACCTACCCTGAAGATCAATGAAAGAGATGTGTGCCAGCTATTCAAGAGACAAAAGATCAAAAAGGCTCCAGGACCAGACGGAGTGTCTCCCTCCTGCCTGAAAGCCTGTGCTGAGCAGCTGGCCCCCATCTTCACACGGATCTTCAACACATCACTGGAGCTGTGTGAAGTACCTTCCTGCTTCAAAAGCTCCAGCATCATCCCAGTCCCAAAGAAACCTGCCATCACAGGACTTAATGACTATCGACCCATTGCCCTGACGTCCGTAGTCATGAAGTCCTTTGAGAGGCTGGTTCTGAGCCACCTGAAAAAGATCACAGGACCCCTGCTGGACCCCCTGCAGTTTGCCTATCGGGCAAACAGGTCTGTCGAGGATGCAGTCAACATGGGACTGAACCACATCCTGCATCACCTCGACTCACCTGGGACCTACGCTAGGATCCTGTTTGTGGATTTCAGCTCTGCGTTCAACACCATCATCCCGGACATCCTTCACAAGAAACTCACCCAGCTCACAGTGCCGGCCTCCACCTGTCAGTGGATCACCAACTTCCTGACTGACAGGAAGCAGCAAGTAAGGCTGGGAGGCATCACATCCAGCACTCGGTCACTCAGCACTGGCGCCCCTCAGGGGTGTGTTCTCTCCCCACTGCTATTCTCCCTCTACACCAATGACTGCACCTCAGGGGACCCCTCTGTGAAACTCCTGAAGTTTGCAGACGACACCACCGTCATCGGTCTCATCAGGGATGGGGACGAGTCTGCCTTCAGACGGGAGGTGGAACAGCTGGCTCTCTGGTGCAGTCAGAACCATCTGGAACTGAACCCGCTCAAGACTGTGGAGATGACAGTGGACTTCAGGAGAAATCCCCCCCCACTCACCCCCCTTACCATTCTGAATAGCAAAGTGGCTACCGTGAACTCCTTCAGGTTCCTGGGATCCACAATCTCACAGGACCTGAAGTGGACCTCCCACATAGACACAACCAGGAAAAAGGCACAGCAGAGGATGTACTTCCTGCGACAGCTGAGGAAGTTCAACCTGCCCCAGAAGCTGCTGATAATGTTTTACACCTCCATCATTCAGTCTGTTCTGTGCACCTCCATCACTGTCTGGTTTAGATCTACAACCAAACTAGACAGACACAGACTACAAAGGATAATCAGGACTGCAGAAAAGATCATTGGTGTTGATCTGCCCTCCATCCAAGACTTATACCTGTCCAGGGTCAGGAAACGGGCAGGTAGCATCACTGCTGACCCCTCACACCCTGCACACAATCTGTTTAAACTCCTCCCCTCCGGCAGATGCTACAAATCACTGTACGCCAAAACTACCCGCCATAAAAACAGTTTCTTAGTAAGTAAGTAAGTAAGTAAGTATTTATTTATAAAGCGCTTTTCGCAGATAAAATCACAAAGTGCTGTACACAGAAACAATAAACATACATTTACATCACATGTGTAGCATCATAAAAGGGCGGGAAAAATTAAAAATAAAATCTTGTTAACTAAAAGCTTTTTTGAAAAGCGAAGTCTTCAAATGTTTTTTAAAAGTGTCCACGCAGTTCATCTCCCGGAGAGACTGGGGCAGACCATTCCAGAGTCTGGGGGCTGCAGCCTGGAACGCCAGGTCTCCTCTGGTTTTAAATTTAGTTTTTGGGAACCTTAGTAGACCCTGACCTGAGGATCGAAGGCTGCGTCCTGAAGTGTAGGGACACAACATGTCTGAAATGTATAGAGGAGCCTGGCCATGCAAAGCCCGGAATGTTAGAACCAGTATTTTATATTCAATCCGGAAATTGACAGGGTGCCAGTGCAGGGAGGAAAGTATCGGGGTAATGTGTGATGTTCTGGACGTACCGGTCAAAAGTCTGGCAGCAGCATTTTGAACCATTTGGAGTTTACACAGGGTCGACTTATTAAAACAGGTAAAAACTGAGTTACAGTAGTCAATGCGGGACGAAATAAAAGCATGGATGACCAGTTCCAGATCAGGTTTGGACAGTAGATGCCTCACTTTTGAGATATTTCTCAGATGGTAAAAACAGTTTTTAGTCAGTTGACGACAGTGGCCCTCCAAAGACATCGATTGGTTAAACACAACCCCAAGATTTCTGATGCTGGATTTCACTGATGAACCCAAATCACCGAGAGAGTTCTTAATAAGTGGGATCTTTTTATCAGGGGCGATGATCAGAGTTTCAGTTTTGTTGGGGTTTATCTGGAGGTAGTTTGATAAAAACCAGTTTTTGATGCATGAGATACATTCCAAGAACTCAGGTAAAAAGTGAAACTCTGAGTCATTAAAAGAGCAGTATAACTGGATATCATCAGCATAAAAATGATAAGAAACATTTTTAAAACCACGGATCAACCGACCAAGAGGCATCAGGTACAATAAAAACAGAACAGGCCCCAGAACAGAGCCCTGGGGTACTCCACATGACAGGGTGGACACATTGGACATTACATCATTAAAAGCCACATTAAAAGTTCTACCATTTATATACGAGGCAAACCATTATAGTACAGCACCGGAAAACCCCATTTCTGATTTGAGACGATGGATCAGTGTGTTGTGATCTACGGTGTCGAAAGCAGATGTTAAATCCAATAAAGTTAAAACTGTGTAGCGACCAGAATCAGCAGCCATCATCACGTCACTGGAAACCTTCACAAGGGCAGTTTCAGTGGAGTGGATCGACCTAAAACCAGATTGATATTTATCATAAAGATCATTATCTTCCATGATTGATGTTAGCTGCTTGGCTACCACTTTTTCCATCATTTTTGACATGAAGGGAAGCTTAGATATGGGCCGGTAGTTTATAGGCTGACCTGGATCAAGATTAGGCTCTTTGAGAATGGGATTTACTAGGGCGTGTTTAAAGTAGCTGGGGACTGTGCCGGATTTAAGTGAAAGGTTGATCAGTTTCACCAACCATGGACCGACTTCATCAAAAACATTTAAAAGCAGTGAGGTTGGAATAATATCCACAGGGCTCGATGTGGGTTTCATTTTTCTCACTAGATCCTGAATATCCTGTAGGCTGACAGGAGAGAAGGAGGACCATGTGCTGACGGGAGCTACAGAAGTGCACAAGCTGTCACTGTGATCAACACTAAACAGTCATAGAGTGTCAGACCTGTTTTTGTTACTGTGAAATAACCTGGAACTAAACATTACAACCCTGGAACAACCTGTCACTGCGAAATGTTCATGGACATAATCTTTTCATTTAAATGTTCACCTGCACTACTTATCAATGCACTACTGCACTATTATCTTATTATTATTATTATTATTGTATTTTTAATTTATTTCATTATTATTATTATTATTATTATTATTATTATTATTATTATTATTATTATTATTATTATTATCTTGTTATTTTTATTTAGTTTGCACATATTAGTCTAACTACTCTTATATTTATGTTTACCCAGAGGAAAGGGTATTTCAAAAAGAGATCTCAATAATCACTCATTCCTTTCTCCTAGACCAAATTGAGCGTTTTTTAAGACCAATCTGAGCCGACAGACTATTGCTCCTGATTCTCATTTTTGTCTCCTGAGCAAAAGACTGTACAGAAGCTCTGATTAGACTCTGGTTGAGATTTAAAAGAGATCTCACTTTGTCCTTGTACAAATCTCAAATTGTCTACACATTAAATGTCTTGTATTTGTCTCAATCATTGACACAAGAGAGATTTCACATTAAACTGAAGCTAATCTCATATCAAATGTGCATAAGTAAAAGTACAAGTACCCATTTTTAATAGTACTTGATAAGTAAAAAGTATTTCACACATTATTTTTTTTAACTAAACCCAACCAGGACTAAACTAGGATTAAAGCTGGACTAAATCATGTCCTAGTTCACCACTAAACTAGGACAAAAGCTGGCCTAAATTAGGACTAAATCCATGATTAGGACTAAAACTGGACTAAGAAAGTACACACAGGCTTTGAAATGTAATGAAGTAAAAGTAAAAAATATTAATCGTAATATGTTCTTCAATAAAAGTACTTAAAATTTTAACTTTTTACTTGTACTTTCCACCACAGGTCTTAAATTTCATACAGGAAGAATAAAGACACTTGTGTTGCTAGTGTTTATTTGGCTGCTTTTAAAGACCATGTTCGAGTTTGTTAGGGAAATGTGCAGCGAACACAATACCTGGCATGGATGACATATCAAAGAATATTAACTTTCCCAGAATATGTTCAAGAGCAACAACTCTTCTTTTTACAGGCTCCTCTGACAAACTAACAACATGAAAACATGTTCCACCAGTAAGGGAATCTTTTAAAAGAGTCCTCCCTGTAACTAAAAATTCATTGACAAGTGCAAGATACATTTCATTTCCACAGTCATTGTTTCGTTTCAATGAAAGAAATACATCGACTTGTCCATATTTGTGTACCATCCTGTCTCGAAATAGCACAGTGTTATTGTTTCTTCGTTTCGCTTTGCGATACTGTTTTGAAGCGTAAAAAGTATTTCCGATTTGAGCTCTGTTAAAAGCCTTCACAATATTGTTATCCAGTCCTTGACCAATGAACTGTTCCAGAATACTCATATCGTCAGTATCAAGACATAGATTAAATGATGCCCCAATCAATGCAACACAATGTACATCATTTCTTTGAGGAAAACTGTCACCGCTCATTTTGACCAAGAAATCAGTAGCCACTGTGGGTAATACAAGGAAGACATTGGATTATTTTGACAGCATTCACCATTTGAAGAGGTATATTCTGAGTTCCATGCACAAGGCGAAGCAAGTGACCGTTTTTGTCCTCAAAGTGAAAACAAGAGTGAGTCCACAAAGGACCAAGATTTCTCACACTGTCAGCTAAATGAACAAGCATGTGCATATTGGCTGTCATATAACGCTCTCCATAAAGGGTACTGATCTGACTACAAAAATTCAACAGAAGCTTTTCAGCATGATCTATTTGGGCGGGCATTACTGACTCCATTAGAAGAATGAATACTGCCTCACTAAGCAGTAAAAAATGGTGCTAGTACAAATCATCAAGAAGACCCCAAAACACAACAGGCCCAAAAAATAACAGTATGGATCGATACTCTGATGCTTTGAAAAACATTCTATGAGAAGACACACATCGTGGAAATCTTATGGTAAATGGTGGCTGGATTTCTCTTAGTCTTTTGTCCACTTCTTCAATTGATCGGACCATACTAAATGAACATCGTGAAAACTCTGTGGAAAACCACAGGCACATCAGCAACCGCATCACTCCCAACAGTACGCAATGCATGTAGTCTATGCCAGTACTCCGGACTAAATCATAACTTTTTAGTCTGCTGAGATATGTAGGGCCTTTCACTCCCTGTACAATGCTATCAGAGACACAAGCCCTCCGGGCTTCATCGATGAAGTCTTCATGGGTACGTGCTGGACCTTTTGGGTCTACAGTCTGGAATGGAAATGCATGAACGTGTCCTTTTTCTCCTGTTTTCACAGTTTGCCCCGGCTGTTCACATTTTAAACATCCAAATTTACCATTGTATTAAACAGTGTTGAGAACTAATGCTTTTGCTGGTAGATCGCATGTTCCAGCGATGGTGAAAACTTTGCACGTAAAAGGTGCTGAGGCCCCTGCAAATGTGACAGTAACACCTTCTAATTCCATTTTGTTCAGAGTCTCAATCAGTGGTTTAAGAAAGGTCAACATAGATGGTTTTGAATCCCCAAACCAAAGACCAGCAAATATCATGTTTTCACGTTTTGTGCGTTGAACAAAGCTTAACTCATTTATAATACAATAAAAAGGCCACACTGAAAACTTTGAAGACTTAAAAATAGGTACTCCATCTGTGTTCCAAGTCAATGAAATATTTTTGGGGTCATTGAGGGGACCGTTGCCTTGTAGTAATGTTTTATAGACGTCTCCATCATAAATTTCTTCAACACTGTTGTTGGCCCTTTTCTGTCTTTTGAATCTGAACAGTAGTTGCTCCTCAAATCCTTGTTTAGCAAACAGGGATTTCAATTGTGCTTCAATTGATACTTCAATGAAATAAGAAGAACCTTCCACCAATAAATCAGCAGCACATGATGTGCATTTTTCCTCTGTGCTTTCAACTGATAAGAAGCACCCACTGCAATATTTGTGCAAATGTACAGTTGTAGCAGATGACTGATCAAAGAATTGTTTAAATTTTTGTAAACTATTAAGACATTCGGTCTGGATCTCAGATGGACAATGCAAACTAATCAGAGTAATCAAGTCATTAAGTGCTTTACCTGTTAGTTTGTGTCTTTTTGCAAAGGTCATAATAAGAATTAGGCTTCCTGCTACAGAAAGGGGTGCATTAGCGTAAAGAGGCATGTCTTTTGCATCTGTGTCAGTGTTAAAATCCATATTCTCATCAGCACTCTCCTCATTACATGTGTTGAAGTTCTCATCCAAAAGTTCATCATAGTCCGAGAGGTGATCCGGTGTGTCAATTAGATAAGATGCTGAGTCCGTCTCAACACTCTCCGTAGTCACTGCAGTCGCAGCAGTCACAGCAGCATTATCTGACGATGAAGGGAGCACAGGTGTTGGGGGAGAAGGAGCCAACTCAAAAACTGGGTCCTCTTCATTGGCATTAGTTCCACGATTTGCTGAATCTATAAAACAAAAATAATATACATGAAAAACAAAAATGGTCCATTACTGATATGACTGCTCTGATAGACAACATCGTTGTTCAGTTCTCCCCGTAAAAACGAAATAAATAAAGGCCTGTTCTCCAGCTGGACAATCCACACAAAAACCTAGATGAACAGTAATTTGTGCTCCAACTCCATTAACATTATAATAAGAGTCTTACTTTAAAATGAGAAACTCATCATATGGTGTGCAAGTCTATAAGTGACTTAAAAAAGAAACATTTCCTGTGACTTATCTTAAATAAATATTTGCACTGTACATTTATTTAGTTTGTTCTTTTTTTTTCTGTTACCTTTTGTAAATAGGATTGTGTCACTACTAAAACAAAAACATGGCTTTCAGTACTGAAGTACAATTCTGCTGACCATTACTTCAGTAAAATCATATTCAAATTACTGTTATGCTTACTTGAATATTTTCACTTCTCTCTCCAACTCTGTCACACACACACAACCACACAATATTTTTTTTATAATGAAGGAACACACACCTGGGATGTCCTGGGACTGATGGCAGCGCTGTAAAGAAAAAAGAGAAAAGAAGTCCCATCACAAAGACATATATTAAGGTTAATTTCACTCATTCTTGTGATGGTTTCATGTGGTATAGTTGTTATCTCACTTGTCGAGAAGAAAAATTGAACATGAACGCCTCCTCATGTCCTATTTTACACTGGAGAACTGGGAATTTATTTTGACATCCCAGTTTATGAGAGGAGAAAACCTTTTTATTTAATTAATATGCACTATGCGTGCTTGTTTTAAAGCCTGCACAATTTATTTAGACAATGATATTAAACAACTTTTCTATTTTCACTTAGCGTCATGTAAAGAAATATATTTTACATTTAAATTATTTATCAAGAAAAATAAAAGCAGTTTGTAGACTATTTTCTAACCTGAATTTACTTGTTTACGGTGATAGCTAGTGTGTTTGGTAAGTAAGATTGTTTCAGTTATTTTAGTTGAAGTTAGCTATACCAAATGAGAACCACTGCCATAATGTATTTTTTATTATCTCTTTGATTCAAACAATGCAATTACATTGATCTAAGCAAAATACCTGTATTCTCCTTCTCCTGTATCTTTTAAGCGCTTCCTTCTTTCTCCTCCAGCGTGGATCAGGTTTGTGTGGCATTTTCAAATGCAAGTTAACTCTAATAGAAAAAGACAAAATAAAGTCTGTTATGAAACTGAATAATGCATATCTTACTGAAAGATCAATACATGGTTGGTCATGCTATTTATACTGCGTTCCGTTTGTAGGAATGTCCCACTTTGGAACAGTCCCGAGTTGGTGAAAACAAAATAGCTGTGTCCTGAGTTAATTAGCATCAAAAAATAATATGCGGCAACAATCATTTTACATTTCTTGTGTTCCTAATAATTTTGTTGTCCTCTACTGTCTGTCCTGTACTGTCTGTTCGCTGTCCACACAGTTATTTTCAATGCGTTAAAAAAAAAATAAAAAAAAAATAATAAAATAAAATAAAAAAAATAATAATAATAATTAAAAAATAGTTCACAGTTCTGACCTCCAATAACAAATGGAAAACCACGGTCATATATAATTATAATAAAAATTCGTACTCACCAAATGACAGACACCGTGCAGTGCAGTGAGTGGAGAAGTGAACAAGAAGCAACGTCAATACGTTCAGTTTCAGAGCGGTTGTTTTGAAAGTGGGCGCGCAAGTGATCAGACCTGTCATTGGCTAAGAGTGTTTCCTGCTTCAAATGATTGGCTGTTTGAGATGTCTCACCAACGTTACGCACATCAGATGGCAATGACGGTGGTCCCGAGCACGCAGCGGAAGACGTCAGCAGTCCTACTCCGAATGAAAAGCAGACCTCAAAGAAGGTAGGTGCTTCTTCGTTAGTGCGTGGTATGAGCTAAGTTGCTCTAATTTTAATTATTCTGTAATTCACGTTCGTACGACTACAAGGAAAACGTTAGCGCGCTAGCGTGCTGTGCTAGCGCTAGCGTGCTAGCTAACCCAAACCACGCATTCCAACCAGCCATGGTTAGAGCCCAAAAATATGTCAGTGGGGAAAATGATTTGTCATGTACATATGAAGCCCATTTTATTGAATTGAATTATTAAATTATAATTCATTTGCCTTTGAAGGCTAGCTGCCACATGCAGAGGTGGGTAGTACTCATTTGCTCAGTTACTTACTTTTTGAAGAAATTGGGCCTAAATTGTTGAGTAGTTTTATCAGTTACTTTGTTGTAATTTTACTCAGAAGTATTTGTTCTCTTACTTGATTAAATTTTTTTTTTTAAATGTAATTTACTATGATTAAATGTGAGTAAATCTTTAAGTGATTAAGCTGCATTTTCACATAAAAAATGTTTTTTGTATTTATATGCAGTTTTCTTCTAAAATATTTTTGTTTTACAATGTTTCATGTTTTGTTTCACTTAACTGTCACAACTCAAATTTGAATCACTTTTTTACTTTTTTTCTCACAGTACTAAAGTAACATTTGCTTGATGTACACATGTAAATGAAAATTATGCATATTAATACCATATTAATTTAATCTTAATTCAAAATCTGTTTTCCCAAACTGGTAGATATAAAAACAATTTGCTTGATGGGCAAGTATCTCAATTTGTCAAGACCTTGAGCGCCTTTTAAATTTTTGTATTATTAAAAATGATTGATGCTTGATTGGCTGGTCTTAAGCATTACAGGTGTGCAATAATCACACTGCTGTGGCTTCACTTCTTAAAACCTATAATTTGTTATTTTAAAATCAATACTAAAAAATGTATTTCTTAATTTCAGTATGGAGAGCAGAAAGATAAAGGAGCTGCCCAAAAGGCATCGCCTTCCACCAAAAAAAGCCATGTGCTACCAGCCACTTCTTGATTCGCCAAAAGGTGTAGGGGTGAAAGGTAAAAATGTTCAACCTTTTTTTGAAGATCTTAGAAATTATGATTTTCTATCTATGGAGAAATATTGAATCAGCGCTATATTTGAACACCTTATTATGGGGATTAGCCTTTTTCTGCTGTTTGATATATTTTGTTTCCATTTTTAGGTTCGTTTGTCTTTGTGTCCTTCGAAGATGGATACACCGGAAAAATGTTCAACATCTGTGATGTTTTAAGGAAGAATGAGAAACCTGTTCAGGATTTTCATGACTTGAGCCCTGGAGAGGAAATTCTGGCTCGCTGGTCTGACCACAAATTTTATAATGCAACTGTGGAGTACATCGGAACAAACACAAAAAAAGATACTAAGAAAACCCTCTCAAAGAACAAAGACGCTGTGGCATCGCAACATCACAATTTTTATAATTCTTCCCCATCTCACCCGACTCTGCAGCAGCCTGCGTCATCCCTCCAGCCTGTACAGCAACCATCTCAGCAGCACCAGGTAGCCTCAGACCTTCAGCCTGTACAGCATCCATCTCAGCAGCACCAGGTTGCCTCAGCCATCCATGCTCCTTCCAACCAGCATCTTCAGCAACAATCTCAACACCAGTCTCATCCATACCAGCTTCTCCAATCCTCTCCGCAACAGTCTCCACCGCCGCTTCACCTTCTTTACCACCAGCCTCTTCAATCTATTGAAGTCCAGCCACCACCTCTCTATGGGCCATCATATTCCAAATCCCTAAGCAGCTATCATCAGCTCACACCTAGTACATCACAGCAGGTGTACGCTCAGGTTCACCACAGTACTATTGTTAGCCAGGGGACTCCTGACAAACATGGTGTCAATCAAGATGTCTTCCAGTCAGCTATTGAAACCCCGCCTCATTCTGTCCGAAGCAGCTTCATGAAGATGTTAAACACCCCTCCAGGCAGTAGCAGAGTGGAGCACAATGGCGCCATCTCAGACACAAGTACTGCTGACACAATAATACTTGAGCGTAGTCCAATAGAAGAGTATGGTGAGCCATGTGGGACCCCACAGTCTAGCAAACAAGGTTTTCAACCTTGCGAGCATTGTGCAGCAGAGTTTGCAAGGCTGAAAGAAAACAATAAGAGGCTGGAGGTGCTGAACACTATAGGTAAGTCCACTTATGTTTTTCATTATTTAAGCCTTCAGGTCTTACCAAGGACTAAACTAGGTTTAAACCAGATCAAAACCGGGACAAAACCGGATCTGTCCTGGTTTAATCCTGGTTTTGACCTGGTTTAGTCCTAATCAGGTCTCAATCAGGTTTTACCCTGGTCTATACCAGGTCTTACTCTGGTTTAGACAAGGTTTAATCTTGCATTGGACTTGGTTCAGACCTGGTTTTGTTCTGGTTTAGACCTGGTTAAACCAGACCAGACACTTTAAGCAGATAGAAACCAAAGTTGATTTCTATTTTATGTGCTCCAGATTGTGCAGATCTGGAGAATATCAGGGAGCTTCTGGGCAAAATTGAAGGAATAGTACCAAACACCAAGGAGGGACACCAGGGTCCACAAAGAGACAAGAAAGAACTGTACCCGGGAAGTGGCCTGTACATCTCTGCAACTCGTCTTGTTGCAATTAAAGTGGAGGCCAAGAAAGACTGCCTCCGGCTGTTCCACCTTCTGTTTGATGAAGTGTTCTCACCAGAGGAGTGCAGGAATTGTGTTGCATTCGGCAAACATAGAAACATTCCTGAAGGCAAGACACAGCTGAATAAGCGTAAAGTAGACGTAGTATTGAGTAAGTGTTATTTTTCATTTTTACAAAATGATTATGTCTTACAAATATCTTGACAATTTTTTTCTCTCTGTCTACAGCTTACGTCATGCACTGCTGCACCTTGACAGGATGGGTTCCGGTGGAGATGTCAAAAGTGAAAAAAGCACTCATCAATAAATGCCGTGCAAGAGCAGCCCGGAGTCTTCTGAGTTAAGGCTGGGTGATATGACTGTAAAAAAAAAAACGAATTGCAAACTGATTCTTGTTACAATCTGCTTTTTGGTAAGATCATCGTTCATCGGATTCTTTTTCTATGCAGCACTTTCAGTAAACAATGTTCAGGAGATGTTTACAGTTAATGGACATAATAAATAACAATATTGGACTGAGAGTGTTGTGTTATTTGAAAGATTATTTTTTTTACAATAACATTGGTTGAAATAGGCACATAGGAATTGGACATGATGATGAAGAATAATAATCCAGAGAGAGTGCTGTCATAACCTTTTCAAAAGTAGCATTTTTTTGTGTGTGTCATAATGGTGACAATTGTTGCTGCTGTTCTAGAAATTTAAAGGAATAGTTCGTTTTTCCATACTGAGATGTTCTTCCCTGAGCTTAGACGAGTTGATTTGTACCTGTCTGGTCTTTTTGCGTGCGGTCAGTCATGCAAAAAGACCAAAGATTTAGCTTTTCCTAGCATACTCCTATGGTAGCAAACGGGGTTGAAATTAGAAAGGACCAAGCTCTTTCACGTTTTCCTTATTTAAATACAGTTACAAGTTACACGATCCAAGTATAGTGACACAAAATGAAACATGTAGATATTCTAAGCGGATAAAAAGGGGTACTATACTGTGAGCCATCGGCGCAGAGAATTCTTTAGGAGTGAAGATATTCACACTCGTGTAACTACTAACGTAACTGTATTTAAAAAGGGAAAACGTGGAAGAGCTTGGTCCCTTCTAATTTCACCCCCGTTTGGAGCTATAGGAATATACTGGGAGAGGCCACATTCTAACAACATCTTTGGTCTTTTTGCGTGACTGAGCGCACGCACAAACAAGACAGGTACACATCAACTCATCTCAGCTCAGGTAAGAACATCTCAGTATCTCAGCATTCCATATAATACCAATGGTAAATGTGTGAGTCAGGATCACAGAATTAAAACACTGGCGCTTTAAAGGTTCATTCAGTTCTGTGTTTTCAATGCAGATAAATAAAGAGGTGTCCAGAATCAAGTGTGTAGTTATTCGTGCAAATAAAACGTATGGATATGGAGAAGTTTGTCAGCACACTGGTCAGTAACTGTATCCCATGAAGTTCTGGGGAAACCAGAGTTTGACCAGACTTTTAAAGCAACACATCAAAGATAGTTGTCAGCAGGAGGCCGGACATAATGCGATACATTGACCAATAGCCAACAGATGCCAGGGCCTAATGTAATTCAGGATGTGTCGGATGGCTAGTAACATTATGGCAAAACACTGCTTGAGATGTCTTAATCTGTGTATTTATCTGTGCAATACCATAATTCACTTAATAATTTAATTCATTAAATTATATGGTATTCTAAGTATGTATGTACTATTATTATTACAATAATAATTATAATAAAATATATATATATATATATTTTTTTTTTTTTTCATTTTGAGCTTTGGATGACATCGTTTAATCATTTAATTTAAGCATTTATAATCTACTTTCGGTTTGTTTAGTCTAATTTAGAGATTTACTTTCATTTAAAATTGAAATAGTTTTGTAAAAATTGTTCAATGAAAAGCATTTCTGTATTTACAAGCATAATTATTTTTCTTCATAGAAGTTTTTTTGAGTCTGTTTTTTGTCTCCATGGTAGGCGTCATTGAGGCATAAAACTGATTCTCCAATGTGTCTCAAGTAGGTCTCACTCTCTGGTCTCATCGGTTGCTCCTAAGGCATTTTAGGAGAAACAAAATAAGCCATAGAAACAGTTCTCTCTCATGTCTCATGTATATCTCAATTATGTCTCAAACTCTGATCTCATCTGTTGCTCCTAAAACACTTTAGGAGCAACAGATGAGAATCACATTTTTGTCTTCAAAAGAATAGAATAGAAAGAATAGACATGTTTGAGCAGTAAAATTTTCCTCTGGGATACTGCTAATGAGGCAAAGTGTTTTCCAGTATTGTTTCCACAAGGAAACAATACTTTTCACCAGAGTAGGGAAGTTAGGTTGACTTTGTGTCGTTATTTTAATAATAGGCTGTTGAGTGCAGATGGCAGGTTTGCACGGAATGTTGAATATATATTTTATGCCCAGTACTTGTTGGACCTTCAGCAGGTAGTGTCTAAGGTGTCCATTGCACTTAGGAAAGGAAAGGGTGGCTACAAAGCTAAAGATGTTGGTGATCGAGTGAAGGACGAGGAGTCGTTAAAGAAGCTGCTGGGGTTTGATGATGGTTTTCGTTTTCTTCAGCCTATTAGAGGCACACCATCTTTTTGGCAGAGGGCAAAGAATGATCTCTTGGCGTGTGTTCGACAGCTTGGGATCCCTACCTGGTTTTGCTCGTTTTCCTCAGCTGATATGCGCTGGGAAAGTTATCTTAACAATATTTTAAGGCAGGAGGGTCGTTTAGAGACAGCTGAGCAGTTGGAGTGGGCGGACAAGTGTGATGTTTTACGACACAATCCGGTCGCAGCGGCCAGATTGTTTGATTTTCGCTGGCATATTTTCTTGAAGGAGGTGATTATGTCACCCTCGCATCCTTTAGGCGTGGTTGTAGATATGTTTCATAGGGTGGAATTCCAGCAACGTGGGTCTCATGTGCATTGTCTTTTTTGGATAGAAAACGCACCTGTGATTAATAAAAACACAGATCAGGAGGTTGTGGAATTTGTGGACAAATATGTAACGTGTGAGCTGCCGTCTCAAGATGAACATCTCCTTGAGATTGTGACATCTGTACAGCAGCATTCAAAGCGACATTCAAAGACCTGTAAGCGGGGTAACACTGTTTGTCGCTTTGGCTTTCCGAAGCCAGCTTCAGGTAGGACCTTTATTAGTCACGCTAAAGAGCCAGAAAAACCATGTAAGTGTCAGACGGGCGATAGCAAAGAACCCTGTAAATGCAAGGCCAAGGAGGCACCTCAGATGCAAAAGGCAATGGCAAACCGGATTCTGGATGTGGCGTTAACGGCTCTCTCTGGTGAGAATTGTCAGTATCGGAGTATTGACCACTTGTTTAGTGAGCTAGGGATAACTCAAGAGCTTTTTGAGATGGCGTTTAGACGGTGTGAAAAAAAGACCCGTGTAGTATTGAAGAGGGATATTGGTGAAGTTTGGATTAATCCTTATAGCAAGAGCCTGTTGAGGGGCTGGAACGCGAACATGGACATCCAATTTGTAGTAGATGCATACGCTTGCATGGTGTACATTTCCTACATCTCCAAAGCGGAAAAGGAAATAGGTTTGTTGTTAGCAAATGCCAAGAAGGAAGCAGAAAAGGATGAAAATTTGAGTGCAAAAGAAGCAATGAAAAAGCTGGGTACTGTGTATTTGCATAATCGGGATGTGTGTGCGCAGGAGGCTGTTTATAGACTAACACCAAGTATGCATCTAAAGGAGTGCTCCAGAAAAGTTGTGTTTATTCCCACAGGGGACAACATTGTGCGGATGAGTTTGCCTTTGGAAGTGTTAAAAGAAAGGGCAGCGTCAGGTGAGGGTCTTAGCTCAGAAGGCATGTGGATGATTAGTTTAATGGATAGGTACAGAAGCAGGCCAGATGACATTGCATTCAATGACATCTGTATGGCAACATTCGCTTCAGAATATCGGATTTGTAGCAAAGGTGAGAAACCCAAAACTGGATTAAAATTGAAAAAGGATTTGGGTGTTGTCTCGAAAAGAACACGGACCAAAGCTGCAGTGGTGCGTTACGTGCGCTTTTCTGAGTCAAAACATCCCGAATCCTTTCATCAAACCAACCTGCAGTTGTTTCTTCCTCATCGAGACGATTTAGATGTGAAACCTGATGCCTGGGAAACGTTTCAGCTGTTTTATGAGAATGGGTGTGTGAGGTTTAGTGATGGAACAAGTCATTCAGTGAAGTCTGTTGTTGATTTAAATAGGTCCCAATTTGAGGAAGAGGACGCTGAGGTTTTGGATGAGATCCTGGATTCAATAGATGAAGATAATATTATTTTTGATGATGCGTGGGGCCAGTTGTGCCCAGAGAAGGAGAGAGAGCATTTAGAGTGTGTGGAAGAGATGGAGAGTAGGGAGCAGATGGTAGATGAACATGGTGAGGAGCAGATTCCTGATCTGGCATGTAATGCGGAAAGAGTTTGTCGATTGGAAAAGAGAACCAACATCTTGTGTAGAAAAGATGGTTTGGCTTTAGTTGGGTCTTTGAATGAAAAGCAGATGTCTGTATTTTATCAAATACGACAGTGGTGCATAGACAAGGTTTCAGGGAAAAAAATTGAGCCATTCCACGTGTTCATTCCTGGTGGTGCAGGGACAGGAAAGAGCCATTTAATAAAAGCTATTCAATATGAGTCGACTAGGTTGCTGTCACCTTTGTGTCATGATCCGGACAATGTTAGTGTTGTGTTGACGGCACCAACTGGTATTGCTTCTTTCAATTTGAAAGCATGTACAATCCACACGGCTCTTGGCATTGGACTGGATTTGCGCTTACCGTACATACCGTTGGGTGAAGAGAAGGTGAATGCATTGCGTTTGAAATACATGGATTTGCATATATTGATTATTGATGAAATTTCCATGGTGGATCATAAATTGTTATGCTACATTCATGGTAGGTTGAGGCAGATAAAGCAAACGGGTGACTTTTCTTCCTTTGGCAACGTGAGTATTATTGCTGTGGGTGATTTCTATCAGTTGCCTCCCGTTAAAGGGAAACCTCTCTATGTTGAGGGTATCGGGGTTCACCTGTGGTCTGTGTTTCAGGTAGTTGAGTTAGAGGAAATAGTGAGACAGAAGGACAGAGTGTTTGCTGAGTTGTTGAACAGGATCAGAACTCATGCAAAGGGAGCGAAAATGCTGGCTAGTGATGTTGAGACACTGAAGCATTGTGAAACTGGTGAAGTTAGGTCAGGTTTACACATATTCCCTACAAATAGTCAAGTAAGTGAGCACAATTGTGGTGAATTGTTAAGGATTTGTCCAGAACATGTAAAAATTGTAGTGCAGGACTTCAAAAATAGTAAAAAAACAGGGAAGCTTGAATTAATTGAGGGGCACCATTCCAAAACATCGGAAACCTCTTTGGAGGAAACGCTGCTTGTGGGTGTGGGTGCCCGTGTTATGTTGATTAAAAATGTTGATGTTGAGGATGGCCTTGTAAATGGCATTTGTGGTGAAGTGACACACATAGAGAGGGACGGTGAGAAGAAGTTTCCTAGTAAAGTGTACGTGAAGTTTGATGACACTGTGGTTGGTGCACAGAGGGGGAAACGGTCAGTCAACCCTTATAGGGATTTGGCTGACTCCACCGAGATTGGCCCAGACGAGGACAGAGTGTCCAGTAAGGGTGGAATGCGGAGGCAATTTCCACTGAAGCTTGCTTGGGCTTGTACGGTCCATAAGGTGCAAGGACTTACTGTGGACAGCGCTGTCGTGGGTCTAGTTAAGACATTTGCAGCAGGACAGGCATACGTGGCATTGAGCAGAGTGAAGAGTTTGGCTGGGTTGATTCTCCAAGATTTTGATGAAAAATATGTGTATTGTAGGCACGGCATTAAGGAGGCACTTCAAAATATGCCTCCGTTCTTGGTGAAAGGTAAGAAGGAATTAAAACCAGTAGTTTTCTCTATGTTTTTAATGAATGTGCAGAGCTTGGCTCTCCATGTTTCACACTTGGCCTTACGCACACAGCATTTGCATTGTGACTGCATTGCTGTAACTGAAACATGGCTCCCTAATACGGATGCACTGGATATGGTAAAGATTGATGGTTACAGTTTCCATAACAGTCCGGAGTTTAGCATACTCCGGCAGGAACACAGTATTTAGAGCTTTGCAAGCCCAGCAACATGGTGGTGTTGGCATTTTCAGTTCATTAAATGCGGCATTTGAGGTGGTGAAATTGCCAGATGTTGATTTGGAGTGTGGTACCTTAAAATATTTATCCTGAGACATTTTAGTGGCAGTTGTTTATAGACCTCCATCATATCCAATGTCTTTGTTTAAGGAGCAACTTGGCAAAGTACTTGATTGGTTAGAACCACTAAGTAGCACGGTTGCTGTCATGGGAGATTTTAATGATGACATTTTGAGGTCATCTTCCATCTGTAAATTTGTGGAAGATAAAGGGTTTGTGCAGCTAATCACACAAGCCACCACTCAGCGAGGCACATTGATTGACCACGTGTATGTGAAAACATCACGTTTTGAAGTAGAGTCAGTAGTGTTGCCTACGTACTTCAGTGATCATGAGGGGATTGCTTGTTGGTTTAGAGAAAAGTCATCCCAGGAACATGAAAAGTGTTTGTAAAAGGTCAGAGTTTCCAGGTAGGGTTTGTTGCCATTTTTAATCTGATGCAGAGACGGTTGTTGTTGTAGTAGTGGTATGGAAATAATTGTGTTGGTAGGTTTGTTGCCATTTTTAATCTGATGCAGACAGTTGTTGTTGTTGTTGTCATAAGAATAGATGTTTGTTGGTAGGGTTGTTTCCATGCAGGTAGACCAGCTGATACTGTATGGTGTTGTTTTGCATTCTGTACCTTCTGCTCACCCTTCTCTTTCTTTTGTGTTTCAGGTGTCTAAAAGCTGTCTATAAGACTCAGGGTTGTGTTAAATGTTGATGCCATTGATATTTAATTAATTCCGTATTCATTTTGAGGGGTGTGATTTTGTTTTGTTACTGGTCCTATTATTTTGAAATACCTGTAGGGAAAAAATGATTTCCCTAATAGTGCTGGGGGAAGTGAGGAGGCAACTTTATATGCAACGCCAATTGTCAGTTTTATTTTCTATTGTACGCCAAATTGGATGTGTTATTGCAAAATTTAACAGTGTTTCTAATTTATAATGTAAAACAGTTTGATTCATTATATTTCTCTACATCCATAAACTTTAATATGATAAATATTACATCATTTGGAATATCAACATTTGGCTAAATTACAGTGTGATATCGAAATTACCATTATATGAATTGGCAATTGTCAATTTTATTTTTCATTCTATGCCAAATTGGATGTTTTACTGCAAAATTTAGCAGTTGTTGTAATTTATATCAATCAATCAATCTTTATTTGTATAGCGCCAAATCATAACCAATGGTATCTCAAGACACTTTACAGTAGAGCAGTCTTAAGGACGGACTCTTCATTTTATGGATACACACATATGCATATATACGTATATACACATACATATGTATCCCACACCCAACATGAATTCATCATGGCGGCAAGGAAAACCTTCTGTTAAGCAGCAGGAACCTTGTGTGGATCCCATTCCTATGATGAACAGCCATCCACGTTATGCTTTATAATGTAAAGCTATTTGATTCGTTGTATTTTCTACATCCTTAAACTTTAATATAAGTATTACATCATCTAGAATATCAACATTTCGCTAAATTACAGCGTGATATCGAAATTCGGCCATTTTGCCCAGCACTAGTTTTAACTTTTTATTCACTGTGTCATGATAGGCCCCTCCCACTTTTCACAGCATGCTCTATTTGCCATAGCAATGTGCTTCCATCTAATAAGATTCATCCTACAGTGTTTTGAAGTCAACACGACATGTCGTCTTGCCGCTAGAGCTGCTGGCGTAGGACGGCCCAAGAAGCCGCGCCCTCTGAGAGCGCAAGGCATTGTGGGTGTTTTTGGTTATCGTTTGTTGTTTGGGGCTGTACGGTCATCATGTGTATCAAATATGAAGCAGTTTGAACTTTGCATTCTGGAGTTGTAAGCGTTTTCGTTTAACGGCGTAGTTGTGGAGAAGGATTTTGCTGTGTCATTATAGGCCCCTCCCACTGGCCATGATGGGTAATTTGGTAATCGAGCGTTGTTTATGGATGGACAATCATCGTGTGTATCAAATATGAAGCAGTTTGAACTTTGCATTGGAGCGGTATAAGCATTTTCCTATTACGGCGTGCTGATGGCGAAGGATTTTCCAGTGACATTGTAGGCCCCTCCCACTGACCAGTCTGTTGTTTTTTCAATAGGAATGTGCTCCCCTCTGTGTAGGTTCATCCTACAGTGTTTTGAAGTCAACACGACATATCGTCTGTCCGCTACAGCTGCTCGTGTAGGGCGACCACAGAAGCGGCGCCCTCTGAGAACGCAAAGCATTGTGGGTAAATTGGTAATCGTGTTTTGTTTAGAGCTGGACAGTCGTCATGTGTATCAAATATGAAGCAGTTTGAACTTTGCAATCTAGAGTTATAAGCTTTTTCCTAGAACGGCGTCCTGTTGATGCTAACTGTGTACATGACCATAAATGCCACCGGTCGAAAACACAATGCATGATGGGAAATGTTTCAAAGCAGTCATGACCAAGCTTGGGCACATGTCCTTTGTGTGAAATTTGAAGCTGATCGTAGTTTGTGTGCCAGAGTTATGGAGATTTGGACATTTCTGCGTGCTAACAAAAATTAGCATTGCATTTTTGTGGCGGCGCCACGACCAAACCGTGACAGATACGCAAATTCTTTCGATAACTTTTTATCTTCAATGGGTCCTATGTGGTGTTGCCAAGTTTTAAGCGAATCGGATGAATCCCCTCAGACTAGTTCACGCAGATGCGTTTCGAGGGCGAAACGCCATTTTTGACCTTTGACCCAAGATGGCTGACTTCCTGTTTGGTTTTGGGCGGGGTCACAATGTAACTTTTTGCTCATTCTGGGCCGAAGACTACATGTGGCGATTTTCGTACATGTCGGTCAAACCTGGCGGTCGTGCGGTTCCATCGTTTTTTTGGCGGCGCGTTTTCTGTCTGTTTTCTGTCTGTTTTCGCCAGGCGCGAGTTGCGTGCAATTTTCGGTGAGTTTTCGGGCGTTTTTAGGGGGTCGAATTAGCGTTCAAAGTGGGGAGGTACATAATAATAATAAATAAAAGCAAAAACAATAGGTTCCTCTGTCCCATTCTGGGACATCGGACCCAAATTATACCATAATTTTATTTAATGATCAATTACACAATTACAATTCTGATTTAAAACAGTGCAAATGGTACGACCCACATGTGCTTCTGCAGTGCTGAGTCAGGTATATGTATACAGGTAGTCTGCAGTGCTGAGTCAGGTATATGTATACAGGTAGTCTGCAGTGCTGAGTCATGTATATGTAGTATTACATTCAGGTGCACCTTCATTGTTTAGTCAATATTGTTTGTTTTGTGTCTGTGTGGTTTACTTTGAAAGCATAAAGACTTGTAATTTTATTCAACTTAGAGAAAATGTGTAGAACCAGTGTGAGGGGCCCTTTAACATCCATAACAAAATAGCTCAATATTGAATATTGGAAACTATAGTAATAATAATCATAGTAATAAATACTATTTACACTAATGCCAAAAGTGATAAATTAAAAGAAAACTTTTTGGGAACCCATGCTTGATTATTTACAGCACTAATCCTAAATATAAAAACATTACATTTCAGAATTAGAAATATTAATCCCAGAAGGAAATTATTTGAATAATCTGAAATATATATATATATATGATCATTATAATTTAATATATGATAGTAATGATACTAAAAATAATTCCATATTATTAAATATAATTGATGTATTTTTGACTAATTTAATACGTTGATAATTGTACTTCAGAACGTTTTTAAAGTATTAAATATAATTACATTGTTAATATAATATAAATGAATTATTTAATTGTAAATATATAAATATAACATGCATAGTACATATTTAATTACATATTATTAAAATCATATATATGTGGGTGTGCATGTATATTATACTTGATTTGATTATATTTAAAATGTATATATTGTTTGTAAAAATTATTATATCATTATAAGTCAGTATAGAAATGACATGCTATACATTCTAAAACAATGAATTGCTGAATGATACATATACTAGTATTAATGAAAAATGATAGGAACTTAAAGACAATCATTTAACTGAAGAAACATGCTATAATACAGAAAAACAAAGCCCTTTGAAAAAGTTATTAAAGTTCAATTTTTAACATTATTTCAGGACAAAACCAGGAAGGAGACTCAGCTTGTGGAGTTAGTCTGTGCCAGTCATTCACAAAACAACAAAAGGTACAAGGACTTGTCTCACAACATCAGTGCACCTGTAACGTTCTGACATTCCTGACATACCAGAGTGAGGATTGTCAGTGGACAATTCACTTTTTTGTGCCAAACACAACAGGACAGTGAAGCTGTGGATGCCAAACCAACCACCAGAAAGAAGAAGAAATGTAAAAAAACACAAAAAGTAAGGAGGGTTTAGCAGTGCACTTTGACTGACAGTAGTGTTGAAATGGATTTGATACAAGCTGACTAATATCTGCCTGTTTTTACACAGATAATAAAAGAACCTCCACTGCCCTGAAGACAAACTTCTCTCTTCAAAATGAGCCTCCACCAAACATACATACTGTACATACATACATACATACATACATAATACTTTGCTCCAAATATTTTTTTCATGCATTTTTCTGTGTAGAGTGGACCTTTAATCACTGTCAGTTGTATTTCAGAGTTATCCATTTTTTTTATTTGATATTATATGCAGTGCAGAATTGCTTGTCTTTTAATTCTCCTTTTGCCAAATGTCACAGTACTTTAAATAAAGCCAACTGTTGCATGACATGTCACAACATAGTGTTCATGGGAAATGTAGGATTAGCACAACCAGCAGTGTTGCCAGATATATATTCTGTTTAAAAACCCTCAAATGTATTGACAGAAAAACAGCCCAATCTGGCAACAATGACTTGTCACATCGTTTCTTGCAGATTCAAACAGACGCAGTGGTATGTGTCGTTCTTCACTAATATAGGATTAATAATAATAATAATAACAGCAATACTAAGATAAAAGCATAAAATAATCATGATATTGATCCCTGAAGGGAAATTACATAATAATAATAATACAATGAGAAAACCAGTAACTACAATATTAAAGGAGTGAACAAGGGTTCATTAGCATGTTAGCTCAGCTTCTGTAACATCTCACAGCTTCTCCATCAGCTGCTCTGCATTTCATTATGAGGTGCATTCACTTTCCACAGGAGAATGTGGGAAAATAGAGTCTCTATAGGAAACCCTAACATATGATCCCTGATATCCAGGTTAGAAGAGTGCTTAGATTGATCAGAAAGAGCTGAACTAGTTTGATCTAAAACACTTCTTTATCAAAGTCTCCTCTTTACAGTAGAATATATTCAACCATTAGCAGGAGGCAGAAAATCCCAGGTTGAGTGAAGGCAGCACAGGTGCAGGTGGTTAATTGTTCACCTCTCCTCTCTGTGTGACCTGACTCACTTTGACTTTCACACGTCATTGAACTAAACCAGGGGTCTGCAACATGTGGCTCTGGGGCCTCATGTGGCTCTTTGACTCTTTTGCAGTAGTTCCCTACAGCTTTAAAACATATTGAATTTTTTTTTTTATTTATTTTTTACAGAGGCCATTAATGATGAATGACAAATAAAATCAAGATATAACAATTTATTAACCTAAAAATAAATCCTGTTGTACAATAACTCAGCCACCTTCACCTCCTGCAACATCTACAGACCATTAACTTTCCTGCACCTGCGGCTAACCTTAAGTTTTAAATTCCTGGTAAGATAAAAAAAAAAAAATAAATAAATAAAATAAAAGCTATTCTAAAACAGTTTTTTCTCCACTGTAGCTGATGCTTGTTTATGTGGAATTGTTGTTTTTTCTTAATGTTGTATTTTCTTGGCTTTTTATAAAGTTGAATTGAAATTAAATTAAATAAAGAAATTAAATTAAATTTAAAAAAAAAAGAATAGAAGCTTTTGTCATTGTACATATATACAATATTAAGGTGCTCTCCAATAATGACATAAAACACAAATAAAATACTGGAAAAGGAAAGACTTATAAATATATAATAGTAATAAAACTACTCAGCAAACTTTATACATTACCATACACACAATATAAAAATATAAAGTGACCAGTTATTAGATAAATAAATATAACTCAGTGTATTACACTTTGATGTAGATTATTGCACATGTAGTTTGAGTCATGGGAGGAAAAAGGTTATTTATTGTTCATGGTTCTTATGGCCCAGGGATACAAACTGTTTGTCATTCTGGAGGTGGAGCTTTGATTGATCTGTATCTCCTTCAGAGTGGATGGGTGGGAGGGGTCAGAGAGGATGGTCTGATGGTGGCCCAGGAGAGCTCCTCCTGGATGTGAACACCCAGGAACCTGAAGGACCATACTTTCTCCACCAGGTCACCATTGATGATGAGAAGAGCGTAGTCTACCAGGTTCCTCCTGAAGGTGATGGTGTTGTGTGTTTCTTTTGGTTATGTGTAGGGACATTTATTCAGAATAATAAGAGGCTACAGTGAGGATATTTGACCATTTTAGACTGTACTTTAGGTGAAAGAGTGGGAACTGGTGCAGCTGTTGAAGCAGGTTGTGAAGGAGAAGGAGTGACTAGGATAGGTTCAGTAGAGGTAGGTAGACATTGGGCACATCTGCACATATTGAGGTGAACTTCTATATGACCCACATCTCTGCACTGTAAAGTGCAACAGCAAATCAACATATCTAAAACAAATAAAAGCAAAATAAAATGATTTTTAATGGATTTGCATCAAATTTACATGTATTTTTAGCCCCAAGATGAGCAGAAAGTTACATTATGACCCCGCCCCTAAACAGGAAGTCGCCCATCTTGGGTTAATGGCGTTTTGATATAACACAACTGCAAAGTTCAAACAGCCTTATAATTGATAAACATGTTGACTGTCTATCCCAAACCTGGGCTCAATGTCAAAATTACCCATCATACTTTGCGTTCTCAGATGGCACACATCATAATAGAAAACCGCCATAACTCTCATATACAAAGTTCAAATAGTCTCATATTTCATACACATGGGTTACCAACCCCGGACACTCCTTCAGACCCTATGATTTAATTTATCTTGATCTTATGAGATCACAGATTAGGAACGTTGCACACAATGGGAAATCATTTTACTGCCAGGTAGAACAACGATCATACTCATTTACATGGAAATGTATTTCTACTTCATTGCAACCCATGAACCTCCTACCTCATCACCATTGTGTAAGTAAAGTGGCCAGGCTCTGTGCACGACTCCCACCACTTGTCAGAGTGTAGCCTGAGCCACAGATTTGCAAGTGGTAAAGAAAAAAAAATAAAAATATGTATACACCACTGTTCTTGGTCTCCAGTTTAACTGAAGTTCTGTATATCCTTTAATTACAGGCCACTTTGATGGATACCTATTGGCAGATTGAGGCTACCCATGCCTGCCAACGTTACTGACTTCTTATCCTGACCCTGAGCCCCAACTACATTTTAATGTGGCCCATAGCAGGACTAGCGCCCGGGTTGAGAATACCATAGGCATTCTCAGAGTTCTGTGCCATGTTGATCAAATTAAACAGTCTAACATTGTCTGTGGAGTGTCCATTTATAATTGACTGTACCACTTTCTCTAACCTGGAAGTGAGTGCTTTGGAAATTATTTTAATGTATTTTAATGTCTGTTAATAAGTGAGATGGGACGGTAGATTCAGGGTAAAATGGGGTTTTTGTCTGGTTTAAGTAGTAATTTAATAATTGCTGTATTCATGTGACCTCCTACATAACCTTTATTTTTAATCTCTGTTACTACTCTGAAAAAGAGCGGAGCCAGCATTGACCAGAAATGTTTTAGGAATTCAGCAGGGAACCCATCTGGACCTGGTGCTTTGCCTGTTGACATGCTATCTAAAGCATTTTGTAGTTCTTGTAAGGTTAATGGTGAGTCTAAGGTGGTTTTCTGATCTATGGTGAGCTGTGGTAGGTTTAAGTTAATGAGGAAGGTTTTCATATCTTCAGGGTCAGGGTTTAAGTTTGATGAGTATAGGTTTTGATAATAATCATGAGGTGAGTTTAAAGTTTGACCTGAATTATCAGAAATTTCTGCTATAAAGGAATTGTATTCACTGTGTTTAAGCTGATTTGTTAAGTATTTGCCTGATTTATTATTGTAGTCAAAGTTTTTGGATTGTAATTGTTGCAAAATGAAATTTTTTTTTAGGTAAAATGTCCAGATTAAGTTTTGTATTTTGGAGTTTTTTCATAAAAGTTCAGACGGGTTAGCTGCGTATTCTTCCGTAAGTTTCTTAAATTTTTTCTTCAATTGTTTTTTCTGCTATCTGTTCCTGTTTTTTCTTGGAGAAAAAAAAAAAAAAAAAATGATATAATCATAAAATAGTATGATATAATCTTTCCTCTGATGACAGCCTTGCCGGTTTCCCAGAATAAGGATGGTGACACTTCCGGGGAGTCATTTGTCTCTTATGGAGATAAATGACTCCTGTCTCTTATGGACCCCTATGGGGTCCATAAGAGACAGGGCTCTACTGGTACATTGTCACGTTTCAGGTCATCCACAGGGTCCATTTAAAATGATTATTACTCCCTTTGAGACTGATCTAACAAGCTGTAAGACTAGCTTCACTAAATGTATTTTGTTTGTCTAAAACTAGGGGACAATTTAAAGTGTACAAGTATGGGTTGGACAAAATTCCACGTTTGTACAGATTCAGTGAAGGACTAAAAACTCTTGGGGTTCTGGACCAAATACTGCCACATCCAGACATCTATCGACCCCCGTTCTGCTATGAACCAAACACTGACCAGGTGGATGGAGCGACAAGAAAGCTGCTGAGGAGGTGGTCCATACTTTCTGGAGGGACTATGTTTTTTTTACATATTTATTTGCAAAACACTCCTGTACAACAAACATTAAAGATTTTCTCTTTGTAATCATAACATTGTCATAAAGCATTGGCTTTTCTCCAACTCCTTCAGTCTGGTTCATTCACAAAGGAGATGATGCTTCTCTACATCAATGTTTCCTCATGCCAACACATGAATCAACTGTATCAAGTTGCCACTACATGGCAGTGTTAGAGTGATATTTGAAAAAGTGTTTCAAATTATGTATAGTATTAATGGTAATTTACAAAAAATCAAACGTAATATATTTGCTGTAGTAAGTTGGAGGGGGAGGGGCTCCTGTTGGGCCTGTTTTCAGAGAGAGAGATTTTTCTTCAATTACAAATGATGTACATTATAGAAAACTGGTGTGAAAACTGGTGTGATTGGGTCGTAGATAGCCACACCAGTGCTAATATTTCAACACAACAGCACGACTTCCAGTGTGATATTTCCCTTATCCAACTGTTCTACAAGCATATTTTATTCAATGGTATTAAGTAAAGTAAAGTAAACTTTATTTGTACAGCACTTTTCACAGACAGTTACACAGTGCTTCACAGTAATAAAACAAATTGGAAAACATCATAAAAAAAGAAGAAACATAACAAGCAGACAGTCAATGGCAGTGTGAGTCGGTTGGATGAGAATGTTATTACAAACAAATGTGTTTTCAGGCGCTTTTTGAAGATATCCACGTAGTCCAGGGAGCGCAAGTTGAGTGGGAGTTCATTCCAAAGTCGGGGCGCAGCAGCTTTGAATGATCGATCTCCCCGGGTTTTAAAGCAGTTAAGTGGAACAATCAACAAGATCTGCCTTGACGACCTCAAGCTCCGAGTGGAGTTGTAGGGTTTAATTAGTTCAGAAATGTAAGAGGGAGCCTGACCATGTAGGGCTCGAAAGGCTAGCACTAACATTTGAATTCAACAGGGAGACATTAAAGAGATTTCCACACAGGGGTCATGTAGGCCCTCCTTTTGGTGCTAGTCATAAGTCTCACGGCTGAGTTTGGACTGACTGCAACCAAACCAGCTCTTTTTTATTGAGACACGTGAAGAGGCAGTAGTTGCAGTAGTCCAGGCGCGAGGACACAAAAGCATAAATAGTCATTTTGAGCTCTTCTCTAGATTTCATGGACCTGAGCCTGGCGATGTTACGCAACTGAAAAGAGCAGCTCTTAACCAGCTGTCTACAGTGTTGCACCAGTGACAAGGACTCGTCAAAGATCACCCCTAAATTCCTCAGTTTTGTTTTGGAGGAAAGGAAAGGGAAGTGCTGTTTGATAGTGGGAGTAGCTCTGACTATCTGGGGCAATAATAAGTGTCTCAGTTTTAGCAGAGTTTCGTTGAAGACCATTATCACTTAACCACTGCTTCACTTGTGTGAGACAGTTGATTAAGGAACTCAGTTTGTGGACCTCAGAGGTCTTAAATGAACAGTACAACTGGAGATCATCAGCAAATAGATGATAGGATACATCACTGAACTGCTGGATTATTTGACTGAGATGGAGAACATACCGCAAAAAGAGGAGAGGCCCCAAAACAGAGCCTTGGGGTTCACTGCATAGCAGATTGTTAGACTGACATTATATGGTTGACAGACACACTGAAAGCTCTACCACTCGGGTAACCTGTTCATTAGAATCAAGTGTCAAAGGCTGAGGAGAGGTCCAATAGAACCAACACTGTGCATCTCCCTGAGTCTGCAGACATCAGGATGTCACTGGACACTTTTAAAAGTGCAGTCTGTGTAGAGTGGGATTTACAGAACCCTGATTGAAACGTTTCATAGATGTTATGCAACTCCAGAAATGATGAGAGTTGCAATGAAACCACTAAACAGAAGTTTAGAAATTGGTCTGATTGGTCCAAACTGGGTTTTTTGAGTTCCGGTTCCACAATAGCGTGCTTGAACAAGCTAGAAAACACGCCTGGAGAGCGACAAATTAAACATTTTTGTGACCCATGTCCAATTGTGTCAAAGGCATTTACAAAGAGCTTAAATGGAAGTTCATCTACAGAACTGGAGGAGAATTACATTTTATCCACTAGTGTAGAGAAGTCTTCTAGGCACACAGGATTAAAAGAGGACCACATTTGGGAGGGAGGTTCAGTTGGAGTTGGGCTTCACAAAGGAAGTGGTTGGATTTTCTTTCATGTCCCAGAAAAGTCACTGCTGTCTTCCTTACAGAGCACAGGAATAGCCATAGTGGCTACAATGGAGTTAATAGTGTCAAACAGGACGTTAGGATTCCTTTTGTTGGATGCAATCAGTTTTGAAAAGTACTTAGTTCTGGCCTCCTTGATTGTTTTGTTTAAGGCTGGGATACACTGTGCGATTTTTTTCAATCATTGCACTCAGCTCCAGCTCAAACTGTGCGACTCATGTGCAGAGCACGAATGTTCATAGCTCACTATGCATGTTCTCACACTGTACGTTCATACACGACACGTCAGGGTCTTGCTTTCGGAAATGCAACGTACAAATTAGAAGAAGAAGAAGAACACTGAAGCGTCACCATTAAAACAGAAAACCCAGAAGTGTAGAGACGCTCACAAATCTCAGCAAAAAGAACTTTAAAAAAGAAAAGACGGTGATGTGATGAACCAGGAGCTGGATGGACAGACGTGGGCACGACAGTCCGTCAACTTTACAGCGGTCCTACGGTGTTTGCGCATGCGCAGTGTGAGCTTTTACGGTAAACAGGTCCGTGGCACTGCTTCAACTGTGAGATACCCTCACAAGGAACGACTGGATTCCAAACATGTTTGATTTCCTTACGACCTATGATTGCTGATCGGGAGCTGGTCGTGAGGTGTTAATTGCTTCTTGTGACCCTATGTATACTACACAATGCACGACACACGATCTAGCAGAGACTCGCACAATCCCACAAAATAGTCGCACGAGTCAAAAGTCGGCTCAAAATGGGCCAAAAATTGCACAGTGTATGCCTGCCTTTAGGGAAGACTAGGTCCCTGAGATGTAGTCTATGGATTTCAAGCTTGGTAGATTTCCAAAAACATTAAATTTTGAGAGACATTATTGCATTAGAGGTTCCCTATTAGTTCATGGCAGTGCAGGTTTTATTCCACACATGTTTCAGAGTGGTATTCCATAAAGCGGGTTATGTTCAAACTCTGAGTATGTTTGGGCTCAAATGAGGGAAACTCTGAGTATCCGATTCCTAAACGTGAGGTATGTTCTTCTCTGAGTCTGTTACCATGGCAACATTGTTTGTGAACTAAACGCTAACAGGTTTTGTCAAAGAAACCCTGGGTTTCTACATGGCTCCGCCCACCTGAACACCGCTTCTTAAGGAACACTTTTATGTACCTTGGCACTGTTCTCTGACACACATTAGTAACATTACACACCACAGACGTACTCACATCATTACTAATGATGTGTTGCGTTAGGTTTGTTAATTTTTATTTTGCTAACGGTAGTTTTCTTTATAACATTGTGGATACAGAGCATTTAGTGAAAGTCACTGAGAGGTTGATCTACATTAAAACATCTACTGACGTCTGTAGTAAAGTTCCCTGAATACAAACCTGTGGTAAATGTAAAGGGGAAAAAGTCAATTTAAATGCATACACATTTATGGCTCAACATTGACTTTACGTTGTTTAATACTGTAATATAGGTGAATGTATAAAAGTAACCCAAGGTTTACATACTCAGGGTTGATTAACCCACTTCATACCATCTGTAATAGAATCAGATAAACACAGTTTCCCATCGTGGGGTTTGTTGACCCAGAGTTTATGGATAGACTCAGAGTTTGTTAACCCTCCTTTATGGAACACACCTCTGGACAGAGGACCACCTGAGGACCAATCAGGAGCTATTGGCTGCACCTGTGATGTTCTCCTTCAGCTGACTCCAATCAGTAGCTCAGAGTCTATATAAGGGGGGCCAGAGCCCTCACTCAGTTTAGTGTGTGCTATCATAGGGCCAACACTCAGTTGACTTTCTGTTCTGTTGTTTGGAGTGAGTTATTTTGACCAATCCTTTAGTTTGTCCATCATTTTGGTAGAATCAGTGGGCAGCTGTGTGGAAAAATGTATTTATTTACATCAAACATCTCAGTAGTTGGTACATTGTAGTCTTTATTTCATCAAATGTATTTAAATCTTAACTGAATTATTTGTTAAAGCAATACAAGCTTTAACAGAAAATAAACAGTGAAGGCCTAGCTTGGCTAATGCACATAAAATTACAAGTTACACCCAATTTACATGAAATGCCCCTTTTACAGGTAATGCCTCGTCAAATGATGTCACTATTAAACTATGACCCCGCCTACATTTTCTTACTTAGCCAGGATAATTGGATTGACCATTTTAATGCAAATACAGGAACTTTGAACCGCAGGAAAGAAGACAATAGTCTGAACTTTATGTGGAAAAATACTAATACCTCTGGTAAATATGCCAATACAACATAGCAATGTTTGAGCAAAAACAATTAAAAAACCAAAAAAAATCAACATACATAGAAATGAAGGGTAAAAATCGGGGGGAAAATCAAAACACAAATGTATTCATGATTACCAACCACACAAGGGGTTACAATTTTTGTTCACACAAGAGAGCAAAATGAATCAATTTAAGCTGTAATAAATGATGATGAATGGGGGATCTTGCAATGCAGGGTTTATTTATACCAGGGGTCTGCAACCTGTGGCTCTGGAGCCTCATGTGGCTCAGCATTATCTAGTCTCCTTTGGTAAAGGATGCATCAGTGTTTCCTAGGCTAAAGGAGGTAAAAAAGGAAGCATTGAGCCTCTTTTCATGAGCTTAAGAACTTGGATGTTCTTTATCACGGCTGCCACTCAAACACTTCCGGGGGTGAAGGAACAGTAGATAGAAAAGGAGATAGGAGGGAATATTAGGACGCAGCCTTGGTGTTGGTTTGTGTATGCACTTCCTGGTTTTTAGAGTACACCAGCTGAAGTGTGCTTACCTAGGCATACACTTATAAATGAGGCCTCTGGTATTGCAAGGTTAGATTCAGCTATTTTGCAAGAAAAGAATATTCTGCCTTTTTGGTTTGATGCGTTCTTTGATTTGAAGCTCCTCTTTTTGTTGTTGTTGTTGCTGCCATCAGGGTCGACACCTCTTTAAGATTATTTAGCTTCCTCAAATGTGGACGTGTTTGTCTGCATGATTGCTTTGCCCCGTGACCTGTGTGGGAAAGTTATTCTCTGGACAAAATGGGGGTATAATATTTACAGTTTTGTGACACACACACACACACACATATGCGCACTATACTTTGAAGCATGCAAAGAAAGAAACAATAAATGAAAAGGCGCATGAAAACCAGACACGTTTTCCTTTTTACCCTAGTCCTTTAATCCATGCTGAATCGTATAAATGTTGGCACTTTGGTTTGTGGATTAAAAATGTATCAGAAACCAGTAGTTTGGTTTTAGGCTGCAACATCCTTGTTTTATTATAATTTCGTTGTTCAATCGGCAGTTGTGTTCACAGAATTTGGCACCGGGAAAAAAATGTGACGCACTAAATATAAAACAGTGTCTCTCAGATATTTGTTTTTTGTTTTTTTTTGTGAAGTAAGGGGGTGTAAAATCCAGCCATGCTATAGCCTCAAAGGGACCATACGATATATATACAGTGTATACTGTTTCCAGAAATGTAAAAAAAACCCCTCAATTTAAACAGTTGCATATAAAATTATTAAAGTAAATATGAAGAGCATCTTTTTCTGAAAGGGAAGTTACTGTTCAAGCCTTTGAAAGTCCGTGAAAACTAGTAAAATGTTCAAAGATGCAGGATTTTATTCTTCTTGGCTAAATTAATATGATGGATTAGAAGAATCTTCCATGGGGAGTGCAGTTAAAGATAATGGCTGATATGAGCTTGTGTTTCTACTGTATTTCTGACCTGGTGATGGGTTGAGGATTTAAGGATGAATTGCTACTTTGACCTGAGCTCATCTCTGTTTTGGTTGTCAGACCCCGGTCAAATGGTTTTGCTGGAAATTGTTTTTGTTTGATAAATCCTGATTGGACATTCTGAACATTTTACACAAGACGACAACTACTCCTTTATTTTAGGTTCTTGTGAACTATTTTGTTCCTCCATAAAGCAAATCCAAATTTGTGCAAACATGAATTGATCCAGGTCTGATTGTAAACACCATTATATTGATCTGTCCTGAAAGATTTTACCATGATCAATGTAAACGGTTGAAAGCTGTCATATGTACATAAATTCTAATCTATCTGAGAAGAAAATGAATATTCCTAGTCTAGTCTCTGGTGTATAAAAACAACCTGACCTGGTTGGACTGTGTAGCCTCTAAATGAATGAGTGAATCCCCTAAAAAAAAAAAAAAAAAAAAGACTGACCATCATCTTGAACTTCAGCCTTTGTCAAATGGCTCACAGTCCACCACACTGGCCACAGACATGTTATGGAAGACCACAGCCTGGTGACCAGTTAATATGGCCAGGTACAGCAAAATGTAACCGGTCACCAGGTTGTGGGCCGCTTCCTTCTCCACATCTGATCCATCAGTAAGGGCGCCTAAAAATCAATGAAATGTTGGGGTGACTTAAAATCAACCAAGAAGAAACACAATGTGAATAATAAAGTCTACTTACTGAATAACTCCAGAATTTTGGCCACTTTTAAAAATGCCAGGCTGTCCGCTGCTTCCTGCTTGTTATCTATGGAAAAAGTGACTGGCATCAGACACCAAGTTGCTTTTTAAGAAATACTGACAACATAGCACTTTTCTTTCTCGACACGTTTTGCCGGTGGATGACAACTTTTTGTTGGACGTCTGCCATTATTCGCTTCAATTCGTAACATATGGTCTGGATCTCCTGGGTTTTTATTCTGGATGCCGCTCTAAAGCATGTGTCCACATGTTTTATATATAAAGATCATATTAGACATGTTCTTCACAGAAGTGGAGGCGTAGTCCTTCTTCTCCAGGTAGGCTGTCCAGCTATAGAAAAAGATATACAGTCAAAAGTCAGATTTTCAATTTTTCTTTTTGTTTTTTAAAAATCACCATAGATTACAATTTGAATAGTAGGCAGGTGCATTTATGACTTGATCCCCCCCAAAAAAATCGAACAAAAAGTTTCTCAGTGGTTTACAGTTGTATTTGATGTACTTATGAACATACTAAAAGTTTACCAAATTTGGACTTCAAGAAAGGTTATTGTGACCTCAATCGACCTCATTGTGACATTGTTTGTAGCTTAATTTCTCAACTGAAAAACATGCCCATAAAAATGTGTTTTTATGGTGATGGAGGGTCATAAATATGATTAAAACATCATGGCACAAATTGTGCCAAAGTTGTGCCGAATAGTAGAATTTGATTTAAAAAAAAAAAAAAAAGGTCAACTGCATCAAAATGGTAGATAGGTGTTGTAAACCAACTAATGACCGTGTGTTTTTAATATTACAAGCATACAATGAAGTTTGGACCATCGAGGGCCATTGAGGGAGATTTTTTTGAGTAAGTTCTGAATGACTCATTCTTCAAGTGTAAATCTACAGAAAGGGGAAGACCTCAGCTTTAAAATGAGCCCTCACACAAGCATGTGATTTGTAAGGTGTGAATAAGCAAAGACATTTGGGTATGCCAACTTTTGTGCACGAACCGGAATGAGGCAGCTCTTTTACACCTTTCTCATGGTCAAAGTTTGGTAAACCATGAGTATGTTATTAAGGACACCTCATGCTAATTAGGTAACCCTAACCCTGTGATTTCTTTTTTTTATGGTTAGATGTATTTTTTTCATAAATACACCCACCCATAGCAGATTGTCTTTTTCAATTGATAACTCCAAAAAATAAGCATGTTTTAAGACATCTCCTTTGAGACATTAGAAGCCATGTACAAGGGGAAACATCGGGTGTGGGTCATTGCCTGTTTGGCATTATCCTGGTCTTTTATCCTGGTCTTTGTCCCCAATTGAAAGCCTCCAAAATCTTTGATCACTTTTTCTTCAATAAAGACAAAAACATTTGAGTCATTTTCTATCCTCTCTCCACCTTTTAGACGATAAGAAAGAAAATCTTACCAAAAGGTTTGGGTGTTCAGGGAGTCTCGTCCCATTTTGGCCTTTCAAATCCCGCTCCAGCTGTGCACACGGGGCCTCCAGTATTGTTACTCTGGAGGACAGCTGTGCACAAATGGCAGCACAGTGGCATTTGCAAGATGGGGGCTGGGAGGAGGATGCTGGAGAAGTGAAGATACGATCTAAATAACGATCTTGAAATTCAAAGAATACCATCTCATTTTCATCCTCACTTTGGATTTCTGGAATCACAAATTTCAGGCTATGTTTAATTATTTTTGGGTGTTACACAAAAGCCATGAACACTGACCAGCCTCCTCCAGTACTGGCTGGTCCTCCTCCGCCTGCTTGTCCTTCACGTTCTCCTCAGCCTCCTCACAAATGGGGCTTTGAGGGGGGCTGTAAGAAATGTTTACAATGTGGAAAATGACATGGAGTACTTTTAGTCTATGCAATAAAACTTGTGGTGTTACACAAGATCCATGAAGATGAATTGGATAAATGTCAAGTTCAAATAGAGTATAGCTCACAGACTACACAAAACATGGCTCTGAGCTTTTTCTTTGCACACAAGTATTGCACAAGTTTGTGTATAGGTCAGCAAAGACTGTTAAA
This sequence comes from Gouania willdenowi, assembly GCF_900634775.1. Classification (NCBI taxonomy): domain Eukaryota; kingdom Metazoa; phylum Chordata; class Actinopteri; order Blenniiformes; family Gobiesocidae; genus Gouania; species Gouania willdenowi. Next base: position 137,480 of record NW_021145062.1, on the reverse strand, counting down.
AAATAACAGAAAACCAGTTTAAAACAACATGTTGGTCCATATTACTGAGGTCCAATGAGCTGACGAGGTTTGGCTATCTGGCTCTGAGGTTGCAAAGCTCCTCCACTATCGCAGACCTCTTGGCCTGCCTCATGAGTTCCTCTTTGTCCTATTAATATAAACATATTGTTTAGACATGAATTAACTACAGGTTATGTCTAAATATATACAAATTAGTAATCTGTTTCAATCTCCTGTTTCTGTGATCTTTTGACTTTGAATAAAAATTTCAACTTGTCTACTCTCTGATACTAGAGGGTCTTCAAAATCCCTGGGGTGATGACCTTACAATTCCTTTTAATACAGTTTAGGCCTCTCGGAAAAAAATCCCAAAAGTTGGGTCCAATTGACTCAAAAGGGCAAAAAAGACGTGATTCCAACTTCAAAAACTGACTTTCAAGATTTTTAGTATTATAACTTAGCCTAGGATGGTTGCATAAGCACAACTGAGAACTCTACAGAACCAACTTGGAGAACTGACTACAAATCTAATCTGTCCAGTGAGGAGCAAGAGGGCGACAAACATTAACCCTGACAATACATTGTTCTTTGTGGGGTTCACTGTGGTTTACTGAAATTAGTAAACTAATCTGTCGTATAGAGTTTTAAAAGATAATAAACTACATCTAAGTACTATGATTCCATGAAGATCCACAAGATATTTGTCCAGGCAGATGAGATCTACCTTGTTGCACACTGGACACCTCAGTTTCTCGGACCAACTGGTGTCGGAAATAAAACAAATAATTGCGTAATGGGGTAATTACGCATTTCACAAAATTGTGAAGTGAGGAGTGACGAGTGTGGGGCGAGGACAGTGAGTGATCGGGGGGGGGGGGGGGGGCATATCATCAATCAATATAAACTCACCGTGCACTGTTCTCCATCATTCTGGTCATCAGACATCACTTCTGATTCTATAACTGCATAGACTTTGTGCTGCTATGGACTGTTTTATCTGTAGGTGAATTTGGAAATTAATCTATCTCATCTTCTTTGCCGGTAGATGGTCTACTGCTTCCCTGCTGTAGCTGCCTAGAATAGAATAATAGTTTTAGTAATAGCCTAGTTTTAAGGTTGATATAATTAGCTAAAATAGCTTAATGCCTAATTTAGTACAGCCAAACCACTTTGTGTAGTTAAAATAAAATGTGGACAGCTTTTAAGATATTTCAGTAAAATTAGAGGAACAGTTCAACTTTAAAATCTGAGCTTTAAAATGACTAAATGCCCTAAACAGTGAACATGACTCTTGATTCTGACCTTTAATCTTCATCTTCCTCTTCCTCCTTTCTGCTGCTGGATGATTTTATCCAGGAGAGCAGAGAACTGCTCCCTGGGTTGCCTGCTGTAGCTCTTTCTTTTTCCTTTCTGATCCTCTCCTTTCTAGGGATTATACTGAAATTGGTAAATAAAGAGACCAACAATATGAATAACACTGTTTGGTTATATTTCAACAAGGCACAGGGCTACTTTTTCTGCAGGCAATAAAGAATTGCCTGTTTGTCATTTATCAAATAAATTACTGCAAGTATTAATTATGTAGCCTAATGTAAACCTGCACAATAGCCTACTAAATATTCATCTTAAGTAAGTATACTGATAGATTCACATGCTGTAGGATACCAATGACAAACTCTACCGGTGGTCATCATCACGTCATATCTATTATTGGTTTTGGGTAGCGTCTAGTAGGAATGTGTGATATTTTATTGTTTATGATTTATCGTCAAACATTCTCACCGGTAAGAATGTCATCCCACGACATAAACGATGGATTCTCATTTTGGAAACTAGTGAGGGCCATGGACCGTTTGTCCCTCAATTTAGCTAAGAATGCCCCAAACAACTTAGTATTCTCTGGAGCAGAACGTTGTTTAGAGAAGCTCTGTTGCGGAGTCTCCACGGTTTGCACTGCCACCGCCCCCTCACACACACCAAGTGTGTGAGGTGCTCGTCTTGACTACCTAAAGCTACTATGCTGTGATACATCATGGACCACTACTTAGTTAAGACCAGATAAACAAAGTTCCTCCATCAGATCCACCCACAGTTCCACAAACACGGGGACAGAAATGAACCTGTAGCAACAATTATGAACTGGAAACTCAACTAAAGCAAACTATGCTAAGCTAACACACCGGCACACAGAGCTAATGCTAACCTCTCCATATATGGAATAGACCAAGTAAAAAGATTAAAAGAACACGTCTTACTCTCATAAAGCCACAGAGAGCCACCAATTTGTTTATGGTCAGATTTAACACTTTTATTATGGGGTGCCAAGTGAAAAAATGTAGTGTAAAAGTTTTAGCTAACACATTTTCAACCACATATATAGAGGTAAAAAAAAAAAGCAATAACTCTAAATGGTATATGTTCTATCTAAATGTTAAATCTATATATAAATGTTAAATCTTATATCTAAATGTTAAATCTAAATGTTAAATGAACTTAAATGTTTCGCACATATGCTAATTGACCCCACCCCTTGTAACCTCAACCAATACACTAGCAGAGACACACATAGCCGATCCCACCCACCTCTTCACCGATGCCTGCCTGGGTGATTATGGCTGGTTTTCTACATACGGCGGAGATCGAGCGCAGGTGGACAAGCTGCCCTTCATCACAACAGTGCAACACAGTTATTAAAACGTATTTTAATACTGTGTGTTAATTTGATGTAAAGTGCTGAGATCTCATGGTTTATATTTGGTTACGGTTAGGGTTACTGGAGGTAGCACGGGCTCAGGACATCCTTTCAGGTCCCCCAAATAAAATATCCCATTAATCATTTTAATGAAATTTAAAGGGGGTTTGTCCTTTAATAAAAGATATTTAAAGGAAAATAATAAAATAATATAATAAAATAAAGGGGGGAATTAGAAAAAAAAAAAACTTTATAAAACATTCAGACACCCATAAAAGGGAGATAAAAAGAGGCAAGGATCTCCATGAGGATTAGGAGCACCAGGAGGGCATGGTCCAAACGCAGCAATCCAATCATCCTAAAAAAATAGAAAATACAAACAACAAATAGAAACCTCTAAAAACCAGTTAAAAATTCATAAGATAATTTAAGATAAAATAGAATTTAAGTTTATATTTAAAAAGGGGATGGGGGAAGGAATGAGTCAGGGTGAGAGGTAGGGTTAGATCTGGGAAGGAAGGGTTTAGGGTAGGGAAGGGGATTAGGGTTAGGTTTTAGGGAGGAAGGTTTAGGGTTGGGTAAGGGGGGAGGGGTTAGGGAAAGGGGTTTGGTTAGGGTGTTAAAAAGTAGCACGGGCTCAGGACATCCTAACTAACCCCCAACTAAAAACATCCCGTTCTTTGTTCTGTGTACAGTTAAAAGAAGGGAGGAGGGGTTTATTTTTTTCTTTTTCTGTTCCTAAGAAGTTAAAAATAATAAAATAATATAATAAAAAAAATAAAAAAGGGGGTAAATGAATAAAAAAATAAAACATTCAGACACCCATAAAAAGGACATACAGGGAGGCCCAGGTCCCCATGGGAGTAAAAGCACCAGGGGGCGTGGTCCCAGCGCAGCAACCTGACTGTCTAATAAATAAATAAAAGGTTAAAATCATACACAGTGATAACTTATAAACTGGTAAAAAAGTTCATAAATAATTTAATAATACTTAACAATTAATAAAATGGGAATAGTTAGGGTAGGGTAAGGGGTTAGGGTTAGGTATGGGAAGGAGGGTTTGGGGTTAGGAAGGGATTGGTTTAGGGAGGGGAAGTAGGGTTGGGGTTAGTGGTAGGTTTGGGGAGGGGAAGTTAGGGTTAGGAAAGGGGGGGGTTAGGGTTAGGAAGGGTTAGGGCTAGGAAAGGGGGGGGGGGGGGGGGGGGGGGGGGGTTTGGGAAAGGAAGGTAGGGTTAGGTTTTGGGAGGGTTAGGTTAGGGTTATTAAAAATAGCACGGGCTCAGGATATCCTTTCGGCCCCCCATTTAAAAAAAATCCCATTTTGTTATTTTAATATCGTCTTTAGGTGGGGTTTTCCTTTCATCATAAGATTAAAAGTAATCATAAAATTTTTTTAAAGGAATAAAAGATAAAATGTAAAACAATTCAAACAATCAGACACCCGTAAAAAGGACATAAAAAGAGGCGTTGGTCCCCATGGGAGTTTGGAACAACAGGGGGCGCGGTCCCCGCGCAGCAACCTGAAACAAATTGATAAAACAGTGGAAACCTCTAAAAACTTGCTGAACAATTCATAAATAATTTAATAAGAGTTTAAAAATTGATTAGGTAGGAGTGGCAGGGTAGGGTAAGGGGTTAGGGTTAGGTATGGGAAGGAAGGGTTAGGGTTAGGAAAGGGATAGGTTAGGGTTAGGGAAGGAAGGTGAGGGTTAGGGTATGGGGGGGGATTTTTGGTTTAGGTATAGGGAGGGAAAGTTAGGGTTAGGAAGGGGGGGGGGGGGTTTAGGTTTAGGTACTGGGGAGAAAAAAAGGGGGGGGGGGGGGTTTTAGGGTTAGGGTAGGTTTGGGAGGGACGGTTAGGGTTAGGAAGGGGGGGGGAAAGGGTTAGGGTTTAGGAAAGTGGGTTAGGGTTAGGGTAGGTTTGGGAGGGACGGTTAGGGTTAGGAAGGGGGGAGGGTTAGATTAGATTTTGGGCAAAGGAATAGTGTTTTGTGATTAGGGAAAAGAAGGGGGTCAGGGGGATCCAGAGGTGATTATGGGAGAGGAACTATAAAAAAACACACACACAATGTAAAAACAATTCATAATGAAGGTACATTGGGGAGGAAAAAATGTTCCTCTCCCATGGTCCTGTTTCTGTATTATTGGTATCCCCCGCGCCCATCTCTCCCTATTAACATTTGTTGTTTTAAAAGGAAATTTAAAATTTATAAATAATTAAATTGCTATGCTCAAATTTAAAAAATAAATAGCGTACTGCTAAAAAATTCATATATATATTATTAAGAGTGATAGACAGTGATATAAAAGATAATTCTAAGACAATTCATTAAAATTGGTTAAGACCAGCTCCTCCCCAAAGGAGTGCTAAAAATAGGAATATATATATTTTTTTAAAAATTTGCCTCAAACCGTAGGAGGAAGGTCAAAGATAAAAAGCACACGTATACCCTGTTCCACCTAAGAAGTCATTTCAGAGTTTAAAATTGTCCACCCCGGGGAGAGGCACCTCTATCCCGGTATAAAAACAACTTTCCTTTTTCTTAATTGATAAATAAATAAGTAATTAATAATATAATAAAATAAGTGCTGTCGTTTTTTTAAGAAATTGAAAAATTCATTTCTAAAAGAAAACCTCAAGTACTGCTAAAAGGGGGGAGGGGAGGAGCCAATAAATATATTAAAATGCTATCATTAAAGGTTTTAAGAGGTATTTACAAAATAAAATTCAAAAAAGGGCCGCTGCGCATAGGACCGCACCTTCCCCGGGCTCCCACTTCCGGTCAGCTATTTAAAGGGGGGACCGGAACCGGGGTGTCTCTAAGGTTGAACCCCCCCGGGATCCTCGTGGCCAGCCTACCGATCCACTGTCTCTCCGCATACCGTCTCTGTCCAGTGGACCAGTAGGGGTTTCTCTGGAGGACCCGGTAAGTGAAATTATTGAGGCCAAATGTAATGAAGTGTATGTGGAGGGGGCTAACTCCAGTTCCGGTCCTCAGCCTACTTTTGTGTTGGCCCACCCTGGTCCCGAGGCTGTTCCCGGTCTCCCCCACGTACATTTTGTTGCAATGTGTGCACTTTATTAGATATACGATATTTTTGTCCTGGGGAGACCAGGTTTTAACCACGGGACCCCCGCTGTCAGTTGCTTCGTTTAACACGTAGGGCTGGTCATGGATGACGTTGCTGACAGCGGGGTTGGATGGGCGGAAGCGTGAGTGCACCAACAGATCCTGCAGGTTTTTGTTTCTCCTATAGGCTGTGATCCTTCTGTATCCCTGGAACTGTTGGTGCTTCTCCTGCAGTGACCGGAAGTTCCCATGGAGACTCCCGATTAGCCCGTGCAGTTGCCTGTGGAAAGTGGTCACCAGAGGCACCAAGAGAGGGGCGTCGCCAGAGTTGGTCTGAGGTGGTTCAGGGGCGGACTGGGAAGAGAACAGCCCCCCCACCTCTGTGCGTATTTCCTTTAAAAACCTCCTAGAGTAGCCCCTTGGTCTGAGTGCGTGAAATAGTATGTGTGTGGCTTCCTGTATGTCCTTGGGGTAAGTGCAGATCCTATGATAACGTATGAGTTGAGATTTGATGATGCCTCTGTAGGTGTGTCTGGGATGATAACTGGTTTTATGTAATAATGTATGTCTGTCTGTTTCTTTAAAATAAACCTTTGTTGCTAATTGTTTGCTGTCCTGAAAATTATTATGAAAAAAAACGGTTGTATCTAAAAATTGTATTTCTGTGTCCTGTTTATTGTGTTTGATGTTGATATTAGGGTGATGATTATTGAGGATATTGCAGAAGTTAATGAATGTTTCTATGTTATGTGTCCAGATTCCGAAAATGTCGTCTAAATATCTGATGTATGTGAACGGGTGTTGTGTGCATTTAGAAAAGGCCGTTCTCTCCCAGTCCGCCATGTAAATGTCAGCGTATGCCGGTGAGTATTTACGCCCCATTGCGCAACCACATATCTGTAAATAATATTCATCATTAAAAATAAAATCATTATTTGTTAACGTGAGTTTCAGGAGTTCCAAAATGGCTGTATCTGGTCGGTGTGGGTCTGGGTGTTGGTGGAGGATGTTTTCTATTGCTTTTATTCCAAGGTCTGTATCTATGTTGGTGTATAATGATTCAATGTCTATTGTGAAAAAGAAGGCGTGTTGTGGAATGGTTATGTTTTTTATTTTGTTAACAAATTCGTAGGTGTCCTGGATGTAACTGGGGTGTTTTTTGGAAAGTGGGTTGATGTAGTGATCGATGAACTCAGCTATACGGTAGGATTCCGACCCGCAGTCGCTAACGATAGGACGGCCCATGGGAACTTTGTGTGGGACCGTCCAAGAGTCCGGGTCTTTGTGAATTTTTGGGAGCAGGTAAAAACATCTGGGACGCGGGGGGTCAGGACCATATAAATAATATTTTTGTTTGGCTGTGATGTATTTGTTGGTGTATAATGAGTCTACTATTTCTTTAATTTTTATTGAGGTGACTGGCTGTAATGGGTTTTGTAATGGAATATAATATTTTCTGTTTTGTAACTGTCGTTCTGCTTCAAGGAGGTAGTGGAAACGATCCTGAATTACGATTTGTCCCCCCTTGTCCGCAGGTTTGATAATTATTTCAATGTTTTTTCTGAGCCTGTTTATTGTTTGCCTCTGGGCCAAAGACACATTATTGTAGCTTTTGCCCTTTAAAATGGAATTTGAACATAATAGGTTATTGTCCTGTTGGATTAAATCTAATAAAGGTTGAGAGAGTGAGGCCGGGTTGGGTTCCCATAGTGAGGGGGCTACAAAGGGCAACCTGGTGTGATTATTGGTAAAATTGAAGTGTTCTGAAATTTTTAGTTTATTATGGTATAGGTGAATGTCTTTACGGAGTTGGAGTATGTTAGGAGGTTTTGGTGTTGGAATGAATGTTAGACCTTTTTCCAGTATTTCATATTCTGTTTTGTTGAGGGTATATTCTGACAGATTTAAAACGTTGGAATTGGTGGGGGTGATTGGGCTGATGCCTTCTTGTTTTAAGGGTTAGGGTTAGAACATGTTAGGGATAGGGTTAGAACATGTTAGGGATAGGGTTAGAACATGTTAGGGTTAGGACATGATAGGGTTAGGGTTAGGACATGATAGGGATAGGGTTAGGACATGATAGGGATAGGGTTAGGACATGTTGGGGTTAGGGTTAGGACATGTTGGGGTTAGGGTTAGGACATGTTAGGGTTAGGACATGATGGGGTTAGGGTTAGAACATGATGGGGTTAGGGTTAGAACATGTTGGGGATAGGGTTAGAACATGTTGGGGATAGAACATGTTAGAGATAGGGCCAGGGTTAGAATATGTTTATAATATACTGTAGTTCGGGTTAGTTAGAATTAAGTTTAGAATATATTTAGGTTATGGTCAATTTAGGCAAGGCAAATTTATTTATATAGCGCATTTCATACTCAAGGCAACTCAATGTGCTTTACATGATAAAACATTCAATTGTTTAAAATCAATAAGAACATTTAAAATCATCAGTAAAATCATCATTACATCAACATCATGACAAAAAGTCTCTCTCTCAATCATATGCAGTAGAGAAAAAAAGTGCCTTTAACTTTGATTTAAAAATGTTCACATTGGATGCTGACTTCAGCCCCGCTAGAATTGGGATCGAATTGGTTAGGATTAGGATACATTAAGATTATAATACATTTAGAGTTAGGATTAGGATACAGAGAGTTTAAAGTTAGGATTAAAATATATTCCTAATATTGAGTGATATTTAACCCCTGCTCGCCTTTTGTATCCAACCGATGTATCCATTGTCTTTCTACTTTTCTTGTTTCAGGATCCGTCCAAAGGAGATTCTTCTGGATCACAGAAACTTTGACGGAATGCCACCCATGGGTAATGAAATGTTTGACCATCGGAAGGTGAGTATTTTTCTTATTTAATATATTATATTTGTGTTGATGTAGTTTGTCCGTGATTGACCTTCTCGTTTCCCCAACATATTGTTTTCCACATTTGGAACAGAAAATTAAATATTCACAGTTCTCTGTGTGCACATTCGAAACTTGGGGAATTTTTAAAATTTGTTTATTCGTTTTACTTTGGACACAGGTAAGTTTGACAAAATGATCGGAGAATACATTTTTCTTCAGGTGTGTCTGTAAATCTGGAAGTTTTGCTTTCACTAAATAATCACGAAGATTTTTGTTTCTCCTATATGCCGAAATGACTTCATGGTTTTGTAAGAGACCTTGTTCTAATATAATATTTTTGTAATTTCTTTTAATTTTGTGATGAATAATTTTTCCAATTGAAGAATACGTAGTAATTAAAGGTATTATTTGTTTTCCTGTACAGTCTGCTTTTTTATATTGAAATGACTTCAGGCAGTGTCTTAAGAATGTTCTGCCAAACCCTCTTGTTTTTAATGTTTTGAACAAAATATTAACTGCTTCCCAGAAATCTTCTTGTTTTGTACAAATTCTACTGAATCTGATCAGCTGTGATTTAATTAATCCGTTATATGTATGTTTGGGATGGAAACTTGATTTAAACAGTAGTGCATGGGTGTCTGTTTCTTTAAAAAATACCTTAATATTTAAGGTACAGGTAAGTCCAAGGTCCTCCCCTTTATAAATTGTAGTGTCCAAAAAGTCAATTGATGTCATTCATTTCATATTTTAATTTAATTGATGGGTCATGGGTGTTCAAGATCTTTATAAATTCCAAAAATTCCTCTTTTTTATGTGTCCAGATACCAAATATACAGTGTCATCCAAACAATGCGTGTAATGGTTTATATTTACATTTTCCCAGACTCGTCTCTTCCCAAACAGCCATAAAATATTTGCATAGGATGGAGCAAACCTTTTCCCCATCGCTGGACCTTTCACCTGTAAGTAGCATTTCTGATCAAATTCAAAATCATTCCTTGTCAAATTAATCCTTAACAATTCCAGAATTTATTTGTCCGGTCTACCCTCTTGCGGATATTTTTGGAACATTATTATTACAGCTTTCAGTCCTGATTCGGTGTCTATATTTGTGTACAAGCTGTCTATGTCAATGGTGAAGAAGAAGGCATTTTTGGGGGGATTTAGTTTTCTAGTCATGCTGATGAAATGCTAAGTATCTTTAATGTATGAGGGATGTTTGATGGAGAGAGGATTCAAATAGTATTCTACAAATTCTGCTGTCCCATAGGTGTCGCTGTCACAGTCAGAGACTATTGGTCTCCCTGGAGGAATTTGAAATGGAACAGACCATTTGAGAGGGTCTTTATGAATCTTTGGTGAGATATAGAATCTCCTCATCCTTGGTTCTCCATTCCCCTTTAGATATAGTCTCTGTTTTCCTATTATCACCTTTTTTTGTACAGTCTGTCTATAATCTGGCTAATTTTTGGGATTATTTCTAAATAAATTGGTTCTTTTAATTTTTTACAATAGGTGGTATCTTCCAATTGACGATTTGCCTCATATACACATTGTTCTCTGCTTAGAATCACTACAGCACTGCCTTTATCAGCTTTTTTAATTACTATACTTTTGTTTTTCATTCATTCTTTTAGGGCCAACATATCCTCATTTGAGAGGTTTTCTCTCTCTTTTTGGGACAGGAAGTGTCTTTCCTGATCACAGTATTGATCTTGGGGGGTAGTTTATGTTTCGGTGGAGTCCAATCTGAGGTAAGTGTAAATTTTGATGTTTCATTTTGTTTTCCCATCCATCCATTTTCATACCAATCTCCGGCTCTCATAGGGCGCTGGGCGGGGGTACACCCTGGTCAGGGCGCCAGTCCATCACAGGGCAACACAGACACAGACAACCATTCACTCTCTCATTCACTCCTATGGGCAATTTAGAGACTCCAATCAACCTTACAGTTATGTTTTTGGATTGTGGGAGGAAGCCCGAGTATCCGGAGGAAACCCACGCAGCACGGGGAGAACATGCAAACTCCACACAGAAAGGACCCAAGTGTCCACCCCAGGGCTTGAACCCAGGACCTTCTTGCTGTGAGGCGGACGTGCTAACCACTAAGCCACCGTTCGCCCATTTTGTTTTCCCTTTCCAAAAAAATGTCGCTAATTTTATTTTTCTATGATAGTTTTGCAGGTCTAATTGGAGCTGGATTTTCATATTTTTATTTAACCCAATAGTGAGGACAAAGGTAAGTTCTTTATTGAGGAGGCTGCTTTGTGCTGCCGTAAACTTGAAATTATCCACGAGCACAGTAAAATTTTTTGAAATAAGGGAATTTGTTCCAATATTCCCCTCCTCTAAGAGGCTTCTGGGGACTATTAAGTTTAAATAAGTTGACCAATGCTCCAGCATGGCCCCTGCAGTCCTTCTGGACCAGTGGACATCATCCCCTACTGTCTCGAATTTGGAGTAATCCAATGCCGGGATGAACGGTTAGTTTCTCTCTATATAATCATTCAAGATTTCCAGATTTTTCTTGCTCCTCCACTGGCAAGTTTTCAGAAAAAATTATGATGGAGATCCAGATTTCTGAATATTTGAAACATTTTTCTTTGCTGTTCTTACAGCCCTCTGCAGTTGTCTGATGGACGTCGCTCTGGGATTTGGGGATTATCCCAAAGGATAAAACCAATTTTAACACAGTGAGGTTACTGTGTGCCTTCTCCATCAGAGCCTGGGCATGTCCTGAAGTTCGCCCCCTGGGTAACTGTCAATCTGTAAGTCATCACTGGTGAATCCTGGGATCTTGGTCAAATTTGAATCCCCTATAATGACCCACTTTTTGTTCACAGTCAAGTCCCATTCCATCATTTTCCTGTTGGATCTCTGATGCCGTGTGGGCCCCCTCACTGTTGGTGATAGAGAAGGTGCTCTCACATAGAAAACCGGACCTGTTGTGGTGAGTAGGAGTCATTATAGGAAGGTTTTCTATCTCTTCCCCCATCTCCTCATCTAACAGACAGCTGTTCAGACTTTGGTCTGTAACGTTTCAACCTTTTTTCAGGTCTTCCTCAGGCATAGATACACATTAAAAACAACATACAACAATACACCAATGGCTTTCTATGGCTCTCTAAGTCTGCAACAGGAGATGTGATTCTATCAATGGTCTGAGTCAGAGTGAGCTCTGAGTGACACTGCAGACTTTAAAGAGATGCAGCTGGTCCTTGTTGAGTCCAACAGCCAATCAGAAGAGAGACAGAGGGCGGAGTGTACAAGCGGACAAACTTTGTCTTAGCCTCAGGCTGGACTCAAAACTAGGGTTAGTGAAAGTGATAAATAAAATAAATTAAATAATAAAAAAAGGGGGGGGGGGGGGATTAACAAGTATAATTGTGTCTCCTCTTCATTGTCTACATTTTTTCTATAAAATTATTTTTTTTTATTGTTTTTTAGGGTTAGGGTTAGAACATGTTAGGGTTAGGTTGGGGTATAAAAATAGCACGGGCTCAGGACCTCCTTTCTACCCCCCAAAAGTATAACATCCCGGTCATCATTTTAATGTAATTTAAAAGGGGTTTTCGTTTAATCATAAAATTAAAAGAATAAAATAAATATGAAATTATTAAAACATTCAGACACCCATAAAAGGAGATAAGTAGAGGCAAGGATCTCCATGAGAATTAGGAGCACCGGGAGGGCACGGTCCAAACGCAGCAATCTAATCATAAAACAAAAAAGGAAAATACACACAACAACAATAAAACCTCTAAAAGCCAGCTAAAAGCCAGTTAAAATCATCTGTAAAATCAATTAAAATCATCATTAAAATATGGAAAGAGAATTTAAGATTATATTTAAAAGGGGGTGGGGGAATGGATTGGGTCAGGGTAAAAGGTAGGGTTCGGCAAGGGGGTTAGGGTTAAGGGTTAGTTTTAGGAGGGAAGGTTTAGGGTTAGGTAACAGGGGGGAGGGTAGGGTTAGGGAAGTGGATTAGGGTTAGGAAAAGGGGGTTAGGATTAGGGACGGGTTAGGGGAGGGGGGGGGTTTAGGGAAGGGTTAGAGTAGCGGGTTTGCGATCGGGTAGAGAAGGTGTCAGGGGAATGCAGAGGTATATCATGAGAGAGGAAATAAGAGCCACACACAATTTTTAAAAATACAATAAAACCAGAACAATTTATATTTACAAAAAGGCACATTCGGGAGTACAACCCTGCTCCCTTACCTTTGTTCCTCTCTCATGGTCCCACTACTATTGGGTGGCCTTCTCGCGCCCCTCCCACCCCTATTAATTAGTCTAAAGTTGTTTTTTTTTTTTTTCTAAATATATATAAAAAGAATAATAAATAATCAATTTAATATTTAAAAAATACAATGTTAAGACTTATATACAAAATGGTGATAAAAGTGCAATGCTAAATAATTAATATATATGTTTTATAATAAAACAGTATGCACAAATGATAAATGAGCAATAGCGCATGCATGTCCCTGTTCCACTTCTAAAAAACAATTTTAAATAATTTTAAACCACCCAGGAGAGGGACCGGTTCTGTCCCGGTACAATCACTTTTTTTTTTTTTTTTTTAAAAAAAGGGATTTCCTTAAAACCTGGATAATAAAACGCTGTAATTGTAAAAAATAAAAGGACCAATATTAAAATCCAAGTATATGATAAAAGGGAGGAGCCAATAAAAAGTTTAAAGTGCTGTGTTGAAGGCTTTGAGAAGTATAAAAAGTAGTTAAAAAATTAATTAAAAGGAATTTGACAAGATAAATAGACCGCCGCGTGTAGGACCGCCACCCTCCAGGGGTCCCCCCCCTCCGGTCAACTGTTAAGGGGGGACCGGAACCGGGACATCCCTCAGGTTAAAACCCACCGGGATCTTCGTGCCTAGCCTACCGATCCCACTGCCTTTCTGCGTATCTTCGTTGTCCAGTGGACCAGTAGGGGTTTGTTGAGGACCCGGTAGTTAAATTATCAATTCCAACTGTAATAAAATGTGTGTGGAGGGGACTGACCCCCAGTTCCGGTCCCCTCCCTACTCTTATGTTGCCCTATCCTGGTCCCGAGGCTATTCCTGGTCTCCCCCACGTACATCTTATTGCAGTGTGTGCACTTTATTAGATATACTATATTTTTATCTTGGGGAGACCACGTTTCAGCCACGGGACCCCCGCCTGTCTGTGGCTTCATTTAAAAAATAGGATTGGTCGTGGATGACCTTGCTGACTGCGGTGTTGGATGGGCGGAAGCGTGAGTGGACCAACAGATCCTGTAGGTTTTTATTTCTCCTGTAAGCTGTGATTCTACGGCATCCCTGGAACCGTTGGTCCTTTTCCTGCAGTGACCGGAAGTTCCCATGGAGACTCCCGATTAGCCCGTGCAGTTGCCTGTGAAATGTAGTTACCAGAGGCACCGGGGGGGGAGCTGATTTGAGGTGGCGTGGGGACGGACTGGGAAGAGAAGGGTTAGGGGGTTAGGGTTATGGTTTGGGTTAGAGGGTTAGGGGTTAGGGTTATGTAACCCAGTGTTGGTGGGCGTGGCTAAAGCGTCCTAGAAGTAATGTGTGCGAAGTAAAGATGTGGTTGGTGTCATTGCCATGGTGACCTTGAGCCTATGGGGTTAGGTTAGGGTTAGTAAAAGTAGCACGGGCTCAGGATATCCTTTCCGCCCCCAATTAAAAATCCCATTTTGTTATTTTAATAGACTTGAGGAGGGGTTTTCCTTTAATCATAAACAAATAAACTTAATAAGTATAAAAAAATAAAAAAAGAGGGTAAATGAATAAAATAATAAAACATTCAGACACCCATAAAAAGGACATAAAGGGAGTCCCAGGTCCCCATGGGAGTAAAAGCATCAGGGGGCGTGGTCCCAGCGCAGCAACCTGACTGTCTAATAAATAAAAAAAAAGGGTTAAAAATCATACACAGTGATAATTTATAAAAGGTAAAAAAGTTCATAATAATTTAATAATCCTTAACAATTAAAAATGGGAATAGTTGGGGTAGGATAAGGGGTTAGGGTTAGGACGGGGGGGGGGGGGGGGGGGTTAGGGTTAGGGCTAGGTTTAGGGAGGGGAAGTTGGGGTTAGGAAAGGGGGGGGAAAGTAGTACAGTCAATTATATACCAAGACCAGACAGGTTTTATTAAAATAGACACTCCACAGACAATGTGAGAAGACTGTTTAATGTGATCAACATGGCACAGAACTCTAAAAAGAAAAAATAATCTTGTCACTCGATGCAGAAAAAGCATTTGATAGAGTAAACTGGTCATTCCTCCTTTACTGTCCTTGGCAAATTTGGCTTCGGAGAATCATTCATACAATGGATCTCCACCCTGTACAATAAACCTAAGGCCTCAGTAACCACAAACAAAAGTAACATCCCAAACCGTTCACACTGCAGAGGGGAACCAGACAAGGCTGTCCACTCTCACCTTTGCTTTTTGCAATATTCGTTGAACCTCTTGCAGCAGCTGTACGTCAGAACTCTGTTATTAAAGGAATCCACTCATCCATCTCAGAACACAAAATTAATCTTTACGCGGATGACATTTTACTCTATTTGGAAGAACCACAATCCTCTTTAGAGGAAGTATTTAATCTAATAAACAGCTTCTCTAAATTATCAGACTATTCCATTAACTGGACAAAATCATCAATCCTCCCTTTGACAAAAAACTCATGGAATCCTGCACACCAAAATCCACAACACCCCTCCACCACAAATACAATTAAATATCTAGGCTTAAATATATCACCAAACTTAAATGAATTAATTAAACTAAATTATGATCCGATGTTGGACAAAGTCACAGAAGATCTGCGGAGATGGAACAATCTCCCCATCTCACTACTTGGCAGGATAGCCTCAGTTAAAATGAAAATCTTACCAAAAATAAACTACCTGTTCTCAATGATACCACTGAAACCACCAAAACAATGGTTTCAAAGATTAGATTCTACAACTACAAGACTACTAGAAATGAAAAACCTAAAATAAGCCTTTCAACCCTTCAAAAAAACAAAGACGAGGGTGGTTTAGAAGCCCCTAATTTCATGCATTATTACTTAGCAAACCAAATACTATATTTAACAGAATGGCTAAAACCAAAAGAATACTACAACACCTGGCTAGAAATAGAACAGTTAGACTGCAAACATATTAAACTCTCTGATCTCCCTTTTATCACTGTGACCCTCAAACATCACAACTGGGGTGTTTCTCTCCCCTAGTTCCTCTCCCATAGTCCCATTTTTGTTTGGTTGGTGTCCCCCGCGCCCATCTCTTCCTATTATTATGTTGTAAAAGATGAGGAATATATAAATATTTAAAATTTAAGGCTAAGAAATTTAAAATAAATTTATTTATAAACATACATATGTATATATTATTAAAAAAAAAATAAACAGTGAAGTAACTAATAAATATTCTAAGGTAAGACATCTAAATTGGTTAAAACTGGCTCCCCCTGAAATCAAACTTAAATAAATTATTAAGAAATTTTTTCTAAAACCGTAGGAGGAAGGGGCGGTGGTCCGGGGTAGGTATCCAAGGTGGAAGCGGGTAAAATTTCATTTAAGTTAAAGACAGTTAAAAAATATTATACAGATGTAGTAAAGGTCAACAAAATAAAAAAGCAGTTTATATAATATATACAAATACATACACTAAAATAAAAGGTCAAGCAGATA